>NC_056744.1:983637367-983867367 GCF_019279795.1 Protopterus annectens
GCTAGGTCATTATCCTGGTATGCACTAATGAACAATTGAATGCAGAAGTTAATAATCTCATAGAATTAATTGATAATTTGTTAATGGTATTGAGTGGATTTGTTTTGGTAATTGAAGATTGATTCTAGTCTGTTTTTCATAGGTATATCATTTGTTGCAGAATTATTCCATTGGTAAAGTACAGGATAATAATTTATTTATGAATAAGCTTGATATTTACTCTTAGGCTACATATGATAGTATTGAGATCTGTATTGATTATAACGAGTACAGAGCTATCCTGTTTTTGTCTTTATGATATTTAACATGCCGCATAAACAAACTATTTACTTTAATTGTCAGCCTCAGAGTTTGCTGAGATTTATTAGGTTCATGGGTACTTACTAGGCTTTCAGTCTATGAGGATCTTAAGCTATTGATGTCTATTCTTCTGAATGGTCTTCACAAAGATGCTGCCTATGGTGCTGTAGACCTTCTAGTAGTGCACCTTCCTGATATTACATTTGCTGGACAATGATTTTTAATGGGAATATCAAGGAACCTCCAAGAACGTATTTAGCATTAGTTTACCTTGGCAGCAGTCACATGACACGAATGAAAGCTGACCTGTCTTTGTCCATTGTGGCTATTATTTTCAGAGGGGTGATTCTGGATGTTGACTAGAATTAACCTGCCTTCAAACCCTCAATCTAAAGAGGACCAGGTGCTTTGTGATTTATCCTTAAAGTGTTATCGCAAAGAAGGTGCTGATATGCTTCCTTTTGCAACTTTTGAATCAAGTAGCAGTGGCTGTCTTTAGTATTCTTTTAGGGTGCCTAGGCTTGTGGGGCCTGTATCATACAGATCACTGCAGGTGTGGTTGTAGTAATCATCATTTCTTCTCTGATATATTCCTATTTGGACCCTTGCTTTTGCTGTCTGACTGCGGATGTGGTGCTGCGGTAGCGTTGTCACCTCACAGGAAGACGTTGGCCTGTTCGATTCTCAGCTAGAGCGTCTTCTGTGTGGAGACGTGCGTGAATGAGCGTACCTTCGTTGAAGGTTGTGCGTCAGGGCCGGCAACTCGGCACGTAAAAAATCTACTGCCAATCATTAGCGGACCGGAGTTCCGCTGTGGTGACCCCTAACCGAGAAAAGCCGAAAGACACAACAACAACATTGATGGATTCAAACTCACAACCTGAAAGATGGACTTTCAATTTATTCCTTTCTCTTCCAGGTTTCCAATCCAGAAGGGAGCATTCTTTGTAGGACTGAGCTACAGAGCAGTGTTTTCACACCCTCCATCTGTCTTTTAGGTTCTTCATCCCCTCTTTCTTTGAGCAGTATAATTTGAAGTTTAATGTTGTGTTTTACCCACTACATTGGTTCTTTTATATTTTATATTTAAGATATGACTGTTGAATAAATACTCACTATCTCACATGATATTTGGTGGACTTTTGGTATTAAGTCAGTGACTCACCAGGTTGCATGCTTACCTTTGTTGTTGGAAGATCAAAAGGCTGTGGGTTCTTTTTAATATCAAGTACTGTTTTTTTCCAATATTGACACTACAGTGCAGCTTATGGAGTGTGCTGCATTCCTGCGAGTGTCATCCTTTGGTTGATGTTAAACCAAGACACTGCCTGCCTGAGTTGGAGGTAGCTCAGATGTATGTACAAGAGCTCATGGCACTTACTAAGAAGAGTAAGGGAACTTCCACATGTCCCCTAGACAGTGTTAATACCACCTTGAGTCTCCCATGAAAAGAAGCCTCAGGCTTAACGGGGCTAACTTGGTCAGAAAAGCATAAATGAATGAATGAATGAAAGAACTGAGTAAATAACTGAATGCATGCATTATTCCTGTCCTCTTGTCTTCCTTGTTTGGGGCAGTTCAGCTGCAGCATCATGACAGTGTGACCTTCTGAAATTAAATTTATTTTTTTAAAACCTTTATTGAATTATCACTTGTGACATAGGCACGTTTACATTTATGTAAAAGTAATCAATTTTATTAATTTAAAATTAGCAAACATTATGCTTCACTTATATTGCTATGCAGTGGATATAAAAAGTGTAAACACCCTGTTAAAATGCTGGTTTTTTGTGATATAAAAAAATGAGACCACAGTAAATTTCAAAACGTTTCCCACCTTTAATGTGACCTTTAAGCTGTACAAATCAATTGAAAAACAAACAAATCTGTTAGGGGAATAAATATAAAAAAAATAAAAAAACTTAACAATAAGCTGGTTGCTGCATAAGTGTGCACACCCTTAAAGTAATACTTTGTTGAAGCACCTTTTGATTTAATTACAACATTCAGCCTTTTTGGGTACACACCTGACATCAGTTAAAGAGACTCTGACTAACCCCAAGTAAAGTTCAGCTGTTCTAGTAGGATTTTCCTGACATTTACTCAGTTGCCTGCTACAGCAAAAGCCATGGTTCGCAAAGAGCTTACAAAGCATCAAAGGGATCTCATTGTTGAAAGGTATCAGTCAGGAGAAGGGTACAAAAAAATGTCCACAGCATTGGATATACTGTGGAACACAGTGAAGACAGTCATCAAAAAGTGGCGAAGATATGGGACAACAGAGATGGCCCCCTCCCATTGAGCTCCCTCCCTTCCCTTTACCGCTGTCTTAGCAATACCTTATTGTGTAATGCCTCCTTATATGTCTTAAAAAAATCTTTTTAAGCATTACTTTACATAGTTTACACCCTTCTATAGTCAGCTGCTCTCTTCGCGGTAAGACATTTTGAGTCTGAGCCTTAAGGGTTTCCCTGTGTTTCTCATTATCTAGTGTAAATGAGGGGAATCTCCAGTCCATTAAGCTGACACCTATATCCACTCCTATCAGTATTATTTTAAAGAAGGGATGATTAGAATATGGGAGTGGCCCTGTTACTGAATTTTGGACAAAAAGCAAATGTTCTGCTGAGATGAGTATCTTAATTTAGTTTAGTCCATTTATGTCTGCATAAAAAGGTATAACCCTAATCTGTTGAATATTTTTCAGTCTTCCACAGAGATCAGCCATTCCCAACTGTGCCAGTAAATCTCTAGTAAATTTTTCATTTCTTGTGAATCTTTTCCCTTTAATGCTACCCTGGATTTCCCTAGGTGAAAATACATGCTTCTGGTCTCCCATTATCAAAACCATGCCCTCTGTGATTTCTGTTATTTCACACCAGCCTACCCTGGGGGAACATATAAAGCAGTTACTGTTACCTGTGTTCTTTATAAAGACCCTTTAATACTAGCATATCTCCCATGGCAGTCTTACAGCTTCCCACACACTTGTATGGGTAGTTGCCTTCTAATCAACACCACAGTTCGTCTCCTCCTGGCATCCTTGTAGCTAGACTCAGCACTTAGTATAACCCCTTTTCACTGAAGTTTCTGTTGTTCCTCTGAGGTAAGATTCATCTCCAACAAAGCTCCTTCCTTTTTTATTGTGCCCAATATTCTATCGTTTTAATGAGGTCTGTAATGCCATTTATATTCCAGCTAAGTAATATTAGAGAATACATCTTTATTGTGTTGTATGCCCTCTGTGCATACTTTTCCCATGTCTAGTTTCATCACTGTCAGGTGCCAGTGCCACTTTTTTTCTGTTTTCACATGGCTTCCCCCTTTGCCTACTCTTAACCCTTAGCTGATCCTTTTTTTTATTGTCCCAGCTGCCCCAAGACCATTTAAAACCTTTGTGTTTGTAGAAAAGATTGAACAAAACATAATCTCAATAGTGCTTGCTCCAAGCACTGCCCAAATATAGGTGCATTCAAACAAATAGTAATTAAACAGAAATGATGCACAATGCAGTAAAGAAAAGCTATGTACATTCTGTTTAACTGATTTCCCAATGTGTGGGCAGGATGCATTCAAATTACACTCCTCAAAGTCATCCTGTGACTATCCTTATGCAGATCCCCGATGAGACGTACCAGCTGCATGCTGAGTTCTTCCCCACACGTCTGTCTTCAACATTTCTAAATACTTCATTACTTAAGCACTCTACTGTTGCTCAAAATCCAATAAAGCATGCATTTACATTAAGTAAAGTTCTTAATTTAGATGTCAGTAGCAAAGTTTCTCCAACTAGTTTTGAAAAACTGACTTTAGCATATTCATTAGAAAAGCAGTAATTGTCCAAGTCCCAGCCCCAAGACAAAACAGTATCATGCTGTTACTTCGTACAAGATCTGCAGCAAATATATAGGTAGCTTTATTTCATGTATCCCTTTATCCAAACAATTGTCTGTGCCATTAGAAATGAGTGCTTACTAAAATATGCAAGACAAGGGAAAAAAGGGGAGAGTGCATCCATCTCCTGAAAAACATACTCAGGTTATACAAGAGAAGTGTTCTGGCTTCTTCCCTGCTGGTCTTTTCAGATTTGATATTTTTGAGTAGTGGAAAGAGGTGGCCTGATCCATCCTCGTTTGCCTCCAGCATTTCTATGTGTGAGGTCTTGGAGGTAGAGCAAGCCTTTGCTGTATCGTGGGAATCAATGGCGTGCCTCTTTATTTTTATCAGTGGTCTTCATTCCCCTGCCAGAAAAAGCATGCTGGTATTCTTGAACGGGGCCATTTAATAACTGAAAGAAACATTGCTTATCTTTTCTAGGTTTCTGGTGAATAATCCACACAGACTCTAGCCTGGCCACACATCCATTTTGCAGCAGGCTTCTAGAGAATGGAAAGAATCTTTTCTTTCAAGTCATGTGTGTCAAAATGAACCAAGATTTGACAGAGAGTTCTCTGACTGCCAGGGCACCATGCATTTCTATGGGATCACTCTGTTATATTCTGTCTGCAGCTGAGTCCAGTTTGCTAGTTGCTATAAAATGCTCAAAATTGTTTCCCTCACTCCATTCTGGTATTCCACTGAACATGAGTTTTTTCCTTCTGGACCTAACCTGCTGGTTCTAAAGGAGCTCATCCATGTCTTTCCTTGCCTCGGCCACTTCATTTCGCAGATGCATTTGTTCAGTCTCCTGAATATTATACTAAATGTTTTCCTCATGGCTGCTCAGAGCTGAATGTCTCCCTGGTTCATTCAGTCAAATCTGCATTAAACTTTTGTAAGGTTCCAGGACTTCTTTAAGAGTGATTGGTACATCCATCTATGTGTCTGCCACCACTTGCCCAGAAAACTGCTTTTGGTTTGATTTTTTGCCACACTGTTCTGGCTTAATTTGTGATTTCTTGCCTCAATTAACCACTTTCTTTTTTTCATGTATGTCTGACTTGTTGCTCAGGTATTCAATCCTTAATTGTTTTAGTCTATTACTTATTTGCTACTCATAAAGAGACTTTGGATCATTTTTTAATCTTTGCTGATTGTGTGTGAGGAGAGGGATGCAAGTCCGTACGGTGTCATATCAAAAGTAACTGGAGATTGTGTTTATGCATTATTGCTATACCACCTGCCCTTCTATTTTCACAGTCGAAGTCAAAAATCAAAGTAAGTCAAAGTAAACTTTATTGTTATTCAGAAATCACACAAGTGCAAAACTGAATGAAATTCCATGTCTCCGGACATTTACATATATAACACCTAGCTATTACAACACAGACATGCAGGTAGAGAGACTAATACTGCACATAATTAGAAACACATTTTAACAATTTTCGCAGTGAACACTTACTTGCATGAGACTTTAGTATTGCGCAGTTACTTGGTTATTGATCCTTGCACAGAAAGAGACATTTGAGTTTTCACTGTAAATATTGTTGTATTTCACTATAGCCATTAAGAGTATTACACTGTGGTTAATTTACGAATTCGCAACATGTATTGCGCTGAAAGAAGAGATATTTTACTGCATTGCTACTACCCTAGATGGGCTATAAGTTAACACTCATGGTGAGTATTGCACTAAGTATTAGATGGGACTGGTAATCGGGTTAATGCACAATTTGAGACAAGCTACTACAGTTTCTACTGACCCAGATGGCCATCACGGAGCGTAGTTGTTACTAGAGTTTAGCAGCCTGATGACATTAGGGAAGAAGTTGTTCTGAATCTCATAGTTCTACATTGTATGTTTCGGAAGTGCTTTCTGGATTATAGATGTATGAACAGTCTGTAAGCAGGATGAGTGCAGTCTTTAATTATTCCTCTGGCCCTGCCCAAGACATCTGGACAAGTACAAGTCACGGTTAGGTGGTAAGATGGTCTTGATGAACATCCTGGCTGTCTTCACCCCTTTCTGGAGCGATTTGCGCTCTCTGGTGGAGCAGCTTCCATACCATACTACAGGGTTGCTTGTTAGGATGTTTTCTATAGTACCTCTGTAGAAGGTAGTGAGAACTGTCAGTGGGAGATTCACTGTCCTCAGCCTTCTCAAAAAAGTGCAGTCTCTGTTGTGCTTTCTTGACTGTGGCATTTGTATGTGTGTTCCAAGACAAGTCCTCATTAGTGTGCACTCCCAAAAACTTCATGCTTCCACTGTTTCCCCATTGATGTTGAGGGGAGAATGTTCCTTGCGATTTTTCCAGTAGTCCACAATTATCTCTTTTCTCTTGTTTATGTTTAGTGCTAAGTTGCTATTTCCACACCAGGTAATCAATTGTTCCCCCTCATCTCTATACACTGTTTCATTGTTGTTACTGATGAGGCCCACCAGTGTTGGGTCAAACCTGATGATGCGGTTTGTGTTGTACCTGGCTGTACAGTTGTATATTAACAGGGTGAACAGCAAGGGACTTAGTGCACATCCGTGCAGGACTCCAATGTTAAGAATGATGCTATCTGAGGAGTTATTTCTTGTGCACACTTTCTGAGGTCTGTCTGTAAGAAAGTCAAGAATCCAGTTACAAAGTGGAGTGTTGACACCTAATTAGAGTAGCTTCATTACCAGATGATGAGAGATGATTATGTTAAAAGCAAAGCTGAAGTCAATAAATAGCACCTTC
Source organism: Protopterus annectens (assembly GCF_019279795.1). Taxonomy (NCBI): domain Eukaryota; kingdom Metazoa; phylum Chordata; order Ceratodontiformes; family Protopteridae; genus Protopterus; species Protopterus annectens. Next base: position 983,644,279 of record NC_056744.1, read on the forward strand.
GCATGGGTGTTTTTATTCTCAAGGTGTTCCAGCAATAGATGGAGTGCTAGAGAGATGGCATCTGCCATAGAACGGTTTGCTTGGTAAACAAACTGCAAAGAGTCAAGATCAGCAGGCAGCCTGGATGTTATGGCATCCTTGACCAACCTTTCAAAGCACTTCATCACGTGAAGGTGAGGGCTACAGTGCGGTCATCATTTAAGCAAGATGGTAGAGACTTCTTTGGTAATGGAATGATTGTCGTGTCCTTGGAAACATTTCAGAACTATTTGTTGAGATTTATTGAAAATATATGTGAGGACATTTGTTAATTGGACTATGCAGTCCCTGAGCACTCACCCTAGGATGTTGTCAGGCCCAGCTGCTTTTCTCAGGTTAACTCTGTGCAGTGTCCTCTGGATATCAGCTGGGTTGAGGGAGAGCATCTTCTCATTATGGCCGATGGGCATTTTCTTTGGTAGTGTTCTCTTCCCGTTTTCAAATCTTCTGAAGTAGACATTCAGCTTATTTAGGAATTCCTTGTTGTCCTCACATTGCGGGGTCTGTAGTCAGTTATGGACTGGATACCCTGCCGTAGATGCCTGGGGTCTTTTTGGTCAGTGAAGTAGCTCTGGATCTTTCTGACATAGGTGCATTTGCTTCCCTCACTCCCTTGTTCAGATTTGCTGTGGGTGTTCTGAGGGCTTCCGTGTTTCCAGACCTGAAGGCTGCGTTCCTTGCTTTCAGTAGTTCGTACTCCTCTCTCATCAACCAGGGTTTCTGGTTGACTCGTGATGGTTTTAGTTACTATTACATCATCCACACATTTTTGAGATGTAGCCCATTACTGCCTCAGCGTACTCCTCCACGTTTTTACATTGCTTCTCAGTAATTGCCTCCTTGAATGTGCTCCACTATGTGCCCTCAAAACAGTCCTGGAGTGCCGAGACTGCACCTTCTGGCCATACTCTTACTTGTTTCACTGTTGGTCTTGTTAGCAATGGTTTATATGCTGGTAGTAATAATGTAGAGAGGTAGTCAGAGTTTCCCAGGTGTGGGTGAGACACTGCCTTAAATGTCAGCTTAAGATTGCTGCATACCTTGTCCAGTGTGTGTTTTTCTCAATGTATCTTGTGTGTATTTTCTCAATGTAATATAAACATACTATAACCAGAAGGTAGGAATTCTTTATTGGATATATTTGTTTTGAGCCATGTTTCTGTGAGAACAAGAGCATCCCAGGACGTGCAGCTCTATTTTTTGCAGAAGCTGTGGATATTTAGGTTAAATAGTTGTAAGGAACTGTTACAAATGGGTCTTTGTAAGTTTTGCCTGCATGTTGACGTATGTTCTGAATGGGAAGTTATAGTAACTTTTGGGCTTTGACTTGAGTTTGGGTCTATAAATTGTGTGTTATGTGAGGCTAGGGTAGTAGAACAGTAAAATACGCTGAGGTTGTCTGGGCATTTTGGATACATCAGTTATGAACACTCGCAACCCAGAAAAATAAAAACAAAACAGAGCCAAAGCAGTATAGACTGCACATTAAACTGCACCAGTAAACAGTTTAATTTGCAGTCTGTACTGCTTTGGCTCTGTTTTGTTTGTATTTTGCATTTTGAATGTATTTCTCTTTTAGTTTAGTAATAGTTATTTTGGGTTTAGGAAGTGAGTAGGTTGAGTGTGGAAGAGTTCAGGAGTGATAATGAGATGGCAAGTTGGGAGGGAGTGTGTAGGGGATGTTGCCTGGTGGAGTATGAAAGAAGGTAGTGGAGAGATGAGTTGTAAGTATTGAAGTTGGAAAGTAACACAAAAAATGATGAAATTTAAAAACAGTGTAGTATAAGTGCTTGACATATACTAGAATGATATGGTTGGGAGTTATTAGAAGAAATGTGCCCATACAGAGAGGTGTGGTAGGGAGGTGGAGATGTTAGAGTATGACTATTAATGTGAGGATTAGACAAAGGTTGGAAAGTGGAGAAGAATGCAATGCTGTTAAGGAAGATGATTTGTGGTATTATGTTTAGATTAACTAGTTGGAACGGTTTATAGTGATAAAACTCTGGGTTTCTAGCTTTAGTTTATCTGGTAGTTGGGTATAATAGGATTGTTTGGAGTTCTAAGTATGCCATTATGGAGTCAGCAGTACAATGAGTCTGATTGTACAGTGTTGCAGTGGGAAGTAATGTGCAGAAGATGGACTTTGGTAGAATATCTAAGTTTGCAAAGGTGTGGTTTCCTGTGGTAGAAAGTAAGATTGCCGTGGTTGGTTTAGAAGTATGGAAGGTAATGTATGATTGGGTAGTGGTAACCTGGGAAAAGAGTAAATGTAGAGTAACGAGTGTGAGGCTGAGAATAAGCTGGGAGAAGCTGAGTGAAGCAGAACACTCAACATGTGGAAGGTAAGTATCCAGAAACAGTATATGTAATTTGGAGTAAAGGGCCAGATCAGATTAGGCTAATAATTATGTAAAGAGAATTCACGTAGAGCCAAGCTGAGGAAGCTAAGTATGGCATCTAAGCAGTAGCATAACCTGAGAATGTGTGTTTTTCTTTGAGTGTAATCTTGATTTACTTGCCTGCTGTAGACTAAGCATCAGTACTGTTTCACTTCCACTGCTCCCTTACACACTGCTGGAGAGAGAGAGAGAGAGAGAGAGAGAGAGAGAGATAGGGAAAGAAGAAAGGAATTATGAGTGAGAGTGAGGTGAGTAGAAAAGAAATTAATGGAGCAAATGGGCCTCAGTGTGAGTAGCCTAGGCTACTTCCCAAAGAGAGCACCAAAAGAATTGGAAAAATGTTTTAAGGTCCAGTAATGCAGGACAGCAGTGCAGGGAAAACAAAATACTGTCTCAGAGCTGAAAGTGGTTTAACATAGCCTTCTAAGTGTCTGGGACAAAGAAGAAATAAATGCAAGAAAAGGAGAGTAAGGGAGAATTCTATGAAGCCATGCAGTGACACAGGTGAGACAGGAGGAGAAAACATTGGGGGTAGCAAGTCTAAATAAATATGAGGGAAAATAGAGAAAGGAATAGTTGAGGAGTAAGTGCTGTCCAAATGATGAGTAAGGAGTAGATATCATTGCTTGTTAAGAAGCAGAGAATAAAATATTTTCAGCAGGATTTCTATGGAGGAGGGCTGCAGACTGTAGGACTATTTACTACAAACTGGGCATTGAAGTGTTTTGCAGAATATTTACTGTGCAGACTATAATACATGCATAAGGGCTAGTTTCCCATCGCTCACAAGAGAAAACGTGGTAGAAAGTTTCAGTGCAAAATGAAGTAGTGGGTGGAATGAGTAAACACAGACTGTTTTTTATATTAGCATGCTGATGTGTTTATTTTAGAGATGCTCCCAGTGAACCTCCTGTTAAAAATGAGGAGGTGATACATACAGAGCTCAGTAGGAATCTATTAAATTAGTATGGCATGTTCACTATATAAAAATAAAATTGCCAGCTGAAAATGCGCTGCTGAAAGTAAGTGACTTCTCAATAAATGTGGAATTCATTACTGAATTACATGGGACTATATGACTTGTTAGGAAATCTACTACCTTCTGTATCTGAAACTTGTTCATGTATGTAGAGTTACATAGATGTGGTTCAAATGGTTTTGTGCCTTCCATGTCTTTAGACCTATTGAAAACTGGTAGTCTTGGAGTTTCAGTAACCGTATCCCTTCTAGGCTGATAACCACAGACTCCCACAATTCGCTTTTAAAACTCTAGTTTTCCTTGGGTAAGTCAAACTTTCAACTTGTAGTTTATCGATTCTCCCTTCATGTTTCCAGATTATCAGTCAAAATTCCTGACTTTCCTAGAAGATATCCTTATGAGCAACAGTTCATTAAACCTTGGTGACTTCAGCTATCCCTCTATAGATTGGAATACCCATACATCCAACTTAGGGTATGCACAATGATTTTTGGATTAGATTAAAAAAACTCTCTGGCTCAAATTGTTCTGAAGCCCACCCAGGGCAGAAACATTCCTGACCTGGTTTTCACAAACTCAGCTCATTCTTGTTCCATTCCTCTGCTCTGTCCCTTACCGGTAAGGTCAGACTACCATCTTGTTGTCTTTACTTTCAGAACCTCCATTTCCCTGATAACCAGCACTACCCTATTTAGAGACATCCAAAAGGCCAGCCTCATACAATTGTATATGACAAAATCTAAATTTACACACAGTTTCCATAGTTGACCATGGATGTACGTCCAAGCTATACTTAGAAATGTTATGCCCATTTAGATAACTGTATTGATCTACCAGTCCCCATTAGATCCAAATGTATTGGGAAATTCAAAAATAAATGTCTCTTGTGGTCATTTGCTATAAACAAACTATTACAAAAGGAAGAAACTTCTTAAATTACCAAGACAGACTAGAACTTTCCAGCATGAGAATATATATTAAAAAAACGTCACTAAAATACCGAAGGCTACTATAAGGGTCAGCAATGCACACTATGAAATGAGGCAAGCATCTGTGGCAAAGGATATCTATAGGTCTTTCTTCTGCTAAATTAGAAAACTAAGAAATTTATAACATTGCTATGAACTTTTCCACAAGCAAGTCTTCCAAACCCAAATGATACTGCAAACATACTGTTAAACAAGTTTGGTACAAGTTCTCCTTTGAAACTCTTATCCCAACTGTAGTCATCCCCAAGTTGCTTCAATCCCTTACCATTACTAAAAAATATGCTCTTAAGGTATTTTCAAAGACCAAAAGCACTTCTTCTATTGATCCTGATAATGTACTAGATTGTCCAATTAATAGTGTCAAATATGCACTCGCAGAACGCATATTTAAACTGTTTAACCTAAGCTTAGTTACAGGCTATGTTCCTGAATCCTTGCACAGTGCTGTTGGGATGCCCTCTACAAGGGTGGACTTACTATGGACCTAGCAAATACAGATCTGTTTGTCTTATGAGTCTGATGTGTAAAGCCATGAAGATCATCATTACCAGCTTCATAAAGTATGATGTCAAAAATCTCAACCCACGATAACTTGGTTTCTTAAAGAGCAGGTCATGCTTGCTAAATCTTGTCAGCTTCTTTGAAAATTTCTCTCAGGCACTGGGTGGTGGGCATGTATTGTTCATGCTGCCTCTCATGATCTGACCAAGACATTTGCCACCACACATCATGAATGAGTTCTTAATATGCTTATAGCCTTAAAAATGTATCCCTGTTTGTTAAAAAAGTATATCTAGCTCTAGGACAGAATGCATGTTGTCCACGTAGGTGATGCCTCTTTAAATAGGGAGTAGGTAACCAGTGGTATCCCTCAGGGATCTGTGCTTGATTCCCTTTTATATCATCTTTATTTCTCTCATCTCAAAACTGTTAATAGTGATCTTTGGTTCACCGTATTTCCTGATGACTACAAACTGAATGTAATTGTCAAGTCTGCCAAAAATATGTTTACCTTTCAGAATGAACTAACATGAGTTAACACCTGGTGTTTCAAAAAAAGGGATGAAGCTAAACAGCAAAAATGTCATATTATCCCCTTCAGGAAATGGCTAATCAGTACAACCCATTGCATTGGCAATGTCCCATTATCAAACGAAACTGTGATTAGAGATCTGGGTGCCTAGATAAACGACTTCCTGTTCTTTGATCACCATGTGTGTATTGTAGTCAGGAAATCCTTCTATGTTATACAACTGATTGACATTTCTTCCAAATCCAAAGAAGTTATGTTGGTGTAATACATCCTTTGACAATTAACTCACCAGACCCATAAACAAATGTTGAAAAGCCACAGAGATTCCTAACAAAAAAAAAATCTCTGGTCTCAAAAATCTTAGTTATTGTGAGAGACTTAAAGGCTTGTTCCTGTAGTCTGTATCTTATAGAATCCTAATGGGAAATTTCTGCTTCACTTACCATCTTTTAGGGGTCCTGCTATCTTTGATCTCCTTTTTATAATTAAGTCAAATAAGTGCAGCCAACTCTAGAACCAGAGATGTAAACATACATCAGGAAATAAAACAAAATGGTGGGAGTTGTTGTTCAGCTACAGTATTTTCCCCTGCTTTAGAATAAACTTCCTGGGGATGTCAAGCAATGTGATTCCTTGTCATCCTTTAAACTTAGGATGGAAGATTGAATGAGTTCCACAGTCTCCTTGAAAAGGTGGTTATTGGCAAGACGTATACAGCCTTTGGTTCAACTGCTGTGTATGTCCAAGATCCTAAGGCACTTCATAGCTGTTAAGCTGTAGCTGCATGCTAGAGCATTAACATTGTTCCACAGTCACCAAAGAGCATTAGTGGGAAATGCAAAGATCTTAAAAACATGTTAAAGTTTAAACACTTGGTTGAAATAAAAATTTACCTTAAAACTCTTTGTGCTTCCCACCGCTGACTGTATGTCACCATTAAGTGTGTTACAACTTTCAAAGCTGTGACATGGTTAGTGCAGCATAGTAGCAGCACTTTTTTCTGTCAGTTTTGTAATACATGGGAGCAGGTTAAGCTCCATGCACTGCAAAGAATTGTGATCAGTTCTCCTGCATCACAGCTCTGCTTTTGTTATGTGTTCTCAACGTAGATGTCAAGATTCACCTGTGAGTGTCTTGAACACATAAGCTAGATGGCCTTCCATATCAGTGTTACAATATTCTTTACAATAGGGATCCCCTGCCAAGGGCAGCCCGACATCCAGCCAGTATACCAAAGCCTTTTGGTTGTAAAAGGTATACCGTGCATCACTTGTTTGCTCCCCATGCACGGCGTAGTGAATAAAAGTGACATCCAGACGTACCATCCTCAGAACATCTTTGCCGCCATTCCAAATGCCATCTTCACTCGTCAGTCTGAACACGCATTCATCTGCTTCATGTCATCTAGAAAGGGGAAATGCCAGGGCAGGAGACAGATTCCCCATAAAGATCGTCACATTCGGTGTTTGTTTTGTTTAGGCGCTTCTCACGACCATACATCTTGCGAGATTTGTCAGTTCTTTGTCCTTAAGACGTTGAGGAATCAGCTTTCTTCCCTAGCTGTTTATCTTGAGAACTAGTGACTTAAATTGTTGGCTAAGGATAGCATGGAAGGATCTTCCCATCCCGAGGGTTAGCCGCCTGTGCAGAAGAAAGCCATGCTTGGTCTGAATCTTTGACCATACCGTCTCCACCAGACATCTCTCTTAAGGCTTGTGAAAGCCCAGAGGACCGTTCGTTTTTTTTCCTCTGGTTTCTCTGCTGCCACTACTTTGGAGGCGAGCATGACCTGACGCCACACATGTCCATGGTAGTTTTGCAGACTTCTGCCTTGGCTGTACAAGGGCAACTGCAGCTGGTTATTACTGAAAGGTCTAGGGGTAGTTCTCAAATTTTAGTTGGGGAAGAGGTCTTGACTACCATTATTGTGTGTCATCAGGGGTCAGACCCTCCAAATTTTTCAAGGCTGATGTCCCACTCAAAAAGAAGCAGAAAGCTAAACATATTTCTCCTGCTCCCAAAAATCCTCAAAGTGAATGGCAGAACTTCAGTCAAGGCTTGTTCAATGACCTTATGGCTCTCAAGCCTCCATATGGTGTTTCTGCTCCCCCCCGGTCTTGTACTCCTCCTAAGAGGCATAGGGAACAGGATTCTTCTGAAGATGCTGCTGCTGATTCTAATTAAGAATCTCTGACTCATTCCTCCCAGATTCTTTTGCCATTGAACTATGTTTCTGAGGAAGAAAAGTCTACCAGTCCTGACTCTCCTTTTGAGGTTTCATTTGGTAATACTGCTTCCAGAATGATGGAGTTTTTCAAATGGGACTGTGCTCAAGTGTCTGATGTTCAGAAGAGGTGCTATGAGCTTTTGCAAATGGAGTTTCTTAGGCCCTCTGCTGTTACTCTGGTTCTTGCTGCCTTGCTGGATGCCTTTTCTACTGCTTCCCAGGCTCCTGATTCTCAACTCCCTGCTCCCAAAATATCTGATTTGATAAACTAGGTGAAGACTGCAAGTTTCTATATGTGTCCCTCTGCTGACCCTTCTCTGGTGTCAGTGAGTTCTGATAAGCCTTCCAAATTGCTGTCTTCTACTAAATTGCTGCCATCTGTTAAGGATAGCAGAACCACGGAGAGGCTGTGTAAGAATGTATATACTTCTGCTGTCATAGCCTTTAGGACTGTTAACTATCAGGTAAACATGACTAGGTACATTTTGGCTTTTCTCTCTCAAGCCTTTTAGGCTGTTTCTGATACCCATGATTCTGAAGGGAAGGCCTCTGCTCTTGCTTTGTTTGGGACATCCTCCAAAAGTAACTTGCCATTCCATTAAATTTAGCTGTGATGCAGCTGATGCTTCATCTAGGGCTGCTGCTTTTGGATCTGCTTTGAGTAGGTATCCCTGGCTCAAACTTCAGCCTTTACCCGATGATAACAAGGCTAAACTGATGGATATTCCTCTGGATAATAGACATTTGTTTGGTGCTGCTGCTGCAGAGTTGTGTAAATCCCTGCAAGAAAAGGACAAGGCCTTACAGGAGTTGAAGCATATTTTTTCCCTCCCCCCATGCCAAAGTTTGAGAAATTATCCTAGTAAGCCTGCCTTTGTCCATAGACAGTCTCACCTTCCCCCAGAGGTAAAAAGGGTGGTAAAAGGACTCCCCCTGCTAAGGCTACCCAAACACCTTCTACTTAGAAGCCTCCTTTTCCTGACAAACCAGGTGCTGTCTGACTATCCAGTTCTTCTCAGCCGCATTCCTCTTTCTTTGCGTCTTTCCCTGTCCCTTCCTGTTTGGTTAAAAATCACCCAAGACTCCTGAGTTCTTTTTATAATTCGCCAGGGTTATTTCATGGTTTAGAAATCTCTTCCCCTCCCCCTTTTTGGGCATTCCTCAGCCTCCTCAGGAACAACTGCCCTTTTTTCCATAGGTGCTTCACAGCCTATTGGCTCAAGGAGCAATTCATGATGTTGAAGAGACAACAGCTCTTTTGCTGGTTCTTCAGGTTTTTCACACTCTTTTTCTTCCAGGGTCCCTTAAGATTCTCACAGACAGTACTACAGTGACTTGGTATGTCAACAAGCAAGGGGGGAACAAGGTCTTATCTCCTTTGAAGGTTAACCCTTCAGGTTTGGGAGCTGGCTATCCAGTATCAGGTGTCCCTTCAGGAAATTTGCATTCCATCAGATTAGAACATAGTCACAGATTCTCTGAGCAGATCTATAACACATCCCATGTGTGGATGCTTTACAGGGATGTGTTTCTTGACATTGTGTACCAGTGGTGTACTCCACAGATAGATCTATCTATTTGCCTCCCCTCTGAACAGACAACTTTCTCTGTTTTGTGCCAGAGTGAACTCTGGCAGAGTCCCATGCCCTCTGGCCTGGAAGGTAGACTCCCTCTCTTTTCATTGGAAGGGGATGTTTCTTTATGTCTTCCTTCCCCTTCCACTCATTCAAAATCCTGTTCAGAATAAAACAGGATGCTCCCAAAATCTTGTTAGTGACTCTCTGTTGGCCCAGACAGCATTGGTTCCCTCTTCCTTTGCATCTTGCCAAGGACAATCATCACAAGTTACCCCACAGGGTGGACCTTCTCACACAAGACAGTTGATCTCTTATCCATCCTCGGGTATCCACACTTTAACTGATATTGTGGGTGATAGGGTTTTGATCCCTTACAGATACCTTTTTTCTGAGGACATGCTTCAGGTCTTGCAGGAGGCCAGGAAACACAATACTAGGAAATCTTACTTATCCAAATGGAAGAGATTTTTCTGTTTGGTGTATTCTTCATAAACTGTATCCACTTATTGTGGATATTCCTTTGGTTCTGTCTTATTTGTGTGAATTGCTCAATGCTGCATTGGCCTATTCTTCTGTTAAGCCTCACTTATCAGCTGTCTCTGCTAGTCTGGCTTTGATCCCCCTTAAGCCTCTAGATTTGAGGCCAAGCAGTTTCTCAAAGGCATCCTTCACATTGGGCCTCCAGGGGAGCCTACCCCTCCTTCCTGGGATTTTAATTTTGTTTTAGAGAAATTGACTTGGGCTCCTTCTGAGCCTGCTTTTTCAGATTCCTTACAGCATTGTTCTTGGAAGACTGTTCTTTTGGCTCTTACTTCTGCCAAATGGGTGTCTGAGTTGCAAGCCTTTATGGCTGTTCCTCCTTTTTTAGTTTTCCATAAGGAAAGGTTGTCCCTTCATACTAATCCTTTTTATGCCCAAGGTGGTTAATGAGTTGTCTCTTAATCAGTTTATTCATTTGCCCTCTTTTTTCCATTCCCCACAGTCTGCTGGTGAGAAGGTTTTGCACACCTTGGATTTGTATAGACAACTCTGGTATTATTTGGATAAGACTAAAGCTTTTTGTAAATATGGTCATTTGCTTTTGTTTCTTTTCATCCTGGGTCTTTACATCTAGCTGTTCGCAAGCAAACAATTTCTTCTTGGATATCTGCCATTTCTTTTTGTTATTCTTTTTCATGGAAATAGCCTTTCTTCATCTGTTACGGCTCATTCCACTAGAGCTGTGGCTTCTTCTGGTACTTTTCTCAAGGGTATGGATACTAATTCTATTCTTGAGGTAGCAGCCTGGACTTCTGTACATACCTGTACTAAGCACTATAAGTTGGATGTGATTTTTAGGGCTAGAGCTGGCTTTGCCAGAGCCATTCTCAATGGCTTCCTAGAGGGCTCTACTGGCTCTTCCTCATCCCAATCTTTTTCCTGAGCTTTTGCACTCTCCCTATTGTAATGAATACTGCAACAGTGATATGGAAGGACATAGTACAGCTTTGTAAAATCGTACCATAACAGCAGATGTCCTTCTCTTCACTGGTGCTGTATTCACTCTCTAATTCTTCCCCTGGCCCTTTTTCCTACTGGATATGCTTGTTACCTATTTTTTATCCTTGGACTGGTGTTTCTACTGGGGATTTTTCAATTCTGAGGATGCTACGCCCGGATGTCACCTTTATGCCCTACACTGTGTGCAGGGAGCGTACATGTGACGTACGGCATACCCTTTACAACCAAAAGGCTTTGGTATACTGGCTGGATGTTGGGCTCCCTTTGGCAGGGGATTCCTATTGCTATGGTAAGATTTTACACAACTGCACTTTATGATGGAAGACCCGATCCAAACGTGTGTGTATATATATATATATATATATATATATATATATATATATATATATATATATATATGTATATATATATATATATGTGTGTGTGTGTGTATATATATATGTGTATATATATATATATATACATATATAATACACACACACACACACACACACACTCACACACCACTCCGGGAATATCATTTCTCACTCAGAAGGTGTAATAACTTTGTTTATAAAGGGCAACTAAAAATGTTGCTTTCCTTTCCAAACAAGGTAAGTGACAAAAATAACAGTCACTTTTTAGATTTTAAAACACACAGGCAGGTATGGATAACTACCACGCACCATCTTACCTTCACTGTTCAGTCTTCAGGGATATCTTTCAAACCTCTTAATGCAGTCACAGCTGCTTCCGTCCTAGTTCTTCCCTTCAGACTCCTTTACACAATCCTTTCTTGACCTGAGATTCAAGAAAACAGGAATCCAGCATCTACCTGTATTTCATCTAGAAGGACTTCTGATGAAGATGTATATGATAAGGTGATTCAGGGCTTTATAAAATATTTTAAAGGAAGGGGCTACAATATTAATAGATTAGAAAATGTGAAGAATCAACTAGATGGGCTAAGGACTTCTGTAACTAAACCTGGATTCAGGGGGATATGAAGTCCACCATTGGTTCTTTTAGCCAGAATAATTGGGCTTTTGATTTACCCATTCCAATTATATGTAATGCACATACTAAACATGCTTCTAATATTAATAGAAAACATTGGAATATTTTAACATCTCATGAAGGTTTAATGGTCAAAATCCTTTCCATTCCTAAATTTATATACAATAATTATGTTAATTTGAGGCATATGTTATGCTATAAGGAACAAATTAAAACAAAAATTATGACAGGTAATAAAGGTACTAGACCATGCTTTACTTGTTAATTTTGTGACTGGGAAATATTTAATATGAATGTATGAGAAATGTGTGAAACAAAGAATATATTGTATCTAGCAAGATGTGTAAAATATACCTCTTTCATTGTTGGTAAAAGCAATAGAAAACTGAAGGACTGTATATGTGATCACTTGTCTGATATACGTAGACATATTGAAACAAATGGCAAAAACAAAACAACTACACCAGATAAAGTCCAGACCAGGCTCCAGTAATATAATGCAATAAATCCAATCAGGCAAAGGACACACACGTCATAAAACCAAACAATTTATTTAGTAAAAAACATGTTGCGTAGTACTCCTATGCTTCATCAGAAATAAAATTCTATCTCAAGCCTAAACATTTTAAGCACTGTTAAACCAAGCACTGCTTGTAACCTTTTTCCCTACAATTAAATAATTAGTGGAAACTAAATGATTTAAAGTAACCTAACACTTTAGCAAAATAAGTACATTTTAGTATGTTCTAACCACAACTTATATAATAAATTTCAGTTATAATAAATAAGGCATATATTGCAGATATCTAAACAGTATAATATGCATCATACATAAACCATCTCATCATGCTGTTGCAAATATACTGATGTTTTGAAAAATTTAATGCAGAACTGCATCAACAAAAGCTGAAACAGTCCTGCCATCCACATAGTTAACTAAGCATACACTTTATATGTGAAAGTTATAGTAAAACATAGAACTGCTACATGAACACTTATCAGTCTGCTAAGATGTTAAAAAAATCAGATAAAAATATATAAAAATAAATATAAACAAAACTAATCATAGTTAAATACTGCTAACATAAAAACTATATGTGTATATATAACAATAAAAACAGTATATATATATATATATATATATATATATATATATATATATATATCAACAAAACTATAGTACCAATGGAGTCAAGAAGAACTGGAAATGAATCTTCAGTGTAGAATATTTAATAAATCCTTGTAAACCTGTTGCAGCAAATATCCATGACAGTGAAAAAAGAACATTTATATCACAACATAAATTAAGCGCTTTCGTCCGCTAATACAGTGTTCACTGTATATCTATATAAATAAATGTATGAGGAATATGTGCATATATACAAGCAGACACACCTATAACTACTATAATGTATAAGGAATATGTGAATATATACAAGCAGACACACCTATAACTACTATAAAAATGTATATCTAACAGCCAAGGCAAAGAGAGTGTATTAAGGTGGGGGGGGGGGGGCAAGTTAAGCAAATGTAACTAAACCTTCTGTCCCTTAAAAAGAGTTTGGAATGGTAAAGCTTCATTTAAATCCATGCCCTTGTCAGGTTGTAGCAAAACCATCCATTTTTGCTCAATCTTTTCAAGTGTGTTCCTATTATTCCACAACCTTATAGTGTTTGGCAAGATCTCTAAGGTGAAAAATACAAATCTGTGGATGGTACCTTCTTCAACAATATGTTTGGTGACAGCACTTCCTTCTGGTGTCCCCAAAGTTGTTATAATATGTTCCCTAATCGTATCTCTCAATGGTCTAGTAGTCATGCCAACATAGAACCTGAAATATTGAACACATTAGGCTAAATATATAACCTTAGCAGTTGAACAGTCCAGCATAATGCCTAAAAATATATTCTTATTTGTATCATAGGTTCATAGGTAGGTACTAGGCTATCGGCCCTGGGGCCTATATAAGCCCAGCCAAAAAGGTACCCTGGCTTTTGCCACCCAAGAAAATTATTTTCCTGTGCCACTGTTGAGCAGTAATCCCCGGGGTGAATTTCGTATTTCCCATCCAATCATCAAGATTTTTCTTGAAGAGTGCTAATGAGGAGCTTTGTTTGATATAGATAGGTAGTTTATTCCAGAGTATGGGAAGTCTCTTGGACAGGAATCTATCCCTCCGGCATGATGTTCTTCGTGTTTCACTGTTGCAGTCATTACAGTAGGGTAATCTGCCTGCAGTTTGCCCCCAGTTGGCCTGATTAACAAAGTCTTGGGTCCTGTGTCGGTTGCTGTCCCTTCTTCCATGACGTCAGGTCGTCAGGGATATAAAACATGCAACCGATGCCATTACATCAGTCTTTCTTGCCGTGCGGTGCCCGAAGCAGAAGCAGTTTGCAAGTGCCAGTCGGCCGCCTCCTGAAATTTTCATTTTCGAGTTTCAGAACCGAAGTCTTCAACTAAAAGCTAAGTACCCCATTGGGGAAACTTTTTCTTGCTCCTTCCAATGTCAGTAAAAGTTAATAATTGCATTACTTGTGGAATGCAAATACCTCATAAAGATTTTCATTCGTACTGTATTCCTTGCCTAGACCCTGACCACGATGTACCTTGCTGTCGGTTTTGTGCTTTATTTAATCAACGCACTATCCGTCGTCGGTATATTTTTGCCTCTAAATATTTCGGTTCTCGGTTTAATTATTCAGAAATGTCATCGGTTAGCCATCCAACTACCGGCATTCTGAAAAAATGCAAAGATAAAGACAGAGGCAGGCCACCGAGGTCCAAAACTGCCGACAATGCTTCTCCTAAGCCAGTCGACAGTTCGCCGGTACTCAGTGAGGCACTTTCGCAGCCCCTGATACCCGCTACTTCTGATTCGCAGGCCTCTACTGAGACCCATTCGGAGTCCAGTATGCCACGAGATACTTCAACTGTGGAACCAGTGGATGTCTCTACCTTGGATGGGTCCGGAGCCGCTGTGCAGGCACTGGCTTTTGAGGGTGTATTCAGGCTTATGGACTTGCATATTAAATCGTCACGTCCTTCATTACTAAGGCTTAAATCTCGATCCATGTCTAAAAAAACTGATGCCTAGGCAGCATGCTCAGGCTTCTATGCCTAAAAAACAAATGATAAAAATGGCTGAAGATCTAATAACTCTAATCAGCGGTAGCCACCCCTCCCCCAAGAGGCCTAGGGCTGAGCTTGATTATGAATCTCTGATCAGGATTCTGTTTTTTCTGACTCTTCTGATGACCTGGATTTGTCATTGCCTACTTATGAGGATTCTGATGCAGAGGACACAATTCCCTCTGCTTCCCCTCCCGAGGATTTTTCTTTTGGGGAAACCTTACATACTCTAAGGGAGCATTTTCACTGGGAAAGCCAGGAATTTTCTGATACAAAAAAGAGGCGTAGGTATTTCCTTCTCCTACCTCAGCATAGGCCTTTGGCTATTCCTCCTGTACTAGACATTGTTGATGATGCTTTCTCGGAATCCAGTTTGGCCTCTGATTCCCTGCCTCCTGCTCCCAGTAAACCTGAGTCCCACAAGTTCCTTTTCAAAAATCCTATTGCAGATCCAGAGACTATTTCACAGGGGCCCAAGGGCATTAAGGCTTCTACTGCTAAAAATCCTACCCCTTCTGATAGAGACTCCAGGGCGCTGGATAGATGGGGTAAAAAGGTTTATACTTCAGCAACCTTGGCAATTAGAGCTTTAAACTGCCAATTTCATATGTTAAAATATCAGCAACATGTTATTGGACTGCTTAAACAGAAAATGATGTTGATTCCTGACTGTGTGGAAAATAAAGACTTACAGGATTTAATGCATTCTGCTGAAGAAGTTGGAAAATATACTTTGCAGTGTGGTTTTGATTCTTTAGAGGCCTCTTGCAGGGCTGCTGTCACTGGGTCTGTGCTTAGAAGGCATGCTTGGCTTAAGGAGCAATCTTTGCCTGATCATGTTAAAGCTAAATTGTTGGATGCTCCTTTAAATCAGGACCGCCTGTTTGGCAACAAGGCTGAAGAAGTTCTTAAAAAGATGGAATATAAAGCTAAATCTGTGCAAACTGTTAAAGATTTTTTACAAGTTCAGCCTCCTAGATTTAGTAGGCACTGGCCTTCTAAGAATTGGTCCTTTCCAGCCCCTTCCAGGTCTTCTCAAGCCAAACCCAGACACAGCAAAACCCCCAGGTTTCAGTCCCAGGGGACTCACAGAACTAAGCAGTGGGGGGCCTCCACTTCCAAGTCTGGGAATAACAAGACACCCCCCTATGGTAAACTATCTCAATGACTTTCTTTTAAAATTTCCAAGCACTTACCTTCTGACTGCCCCTTTGGGGGGAATGATTGCTCTTCATGCAAAGAACTGGGAACTCATTGCCCAGGACAAATGGGTTTTAAATATAGTGTCCCAGGGATACAGATTTCACTTCCACACATTGCCAACGCCAAATGGGTGGCCGGACCTACCCCCAAATCAGTGGGCAGAGACTCAAAAACAAGTACTTTCTCTCTTAAGCATGGGGGCTATTCAACTGGTACTAGAAGATGAAAAGGGACAAGGTTTCTACTCCAGACTTTTCTTGGTACCCAGAAAAGACAAATCATGGCATCCAATCCTGGACCTGTCTACTCTAAACACCTTTCTGGAGATTCTAAAATTTAAGATGCTGACTCTTCACCAGTTACTTCCTATGCCAGGCAAAGATGCCTGGTTGGCAACACTAGACTTAAAAGAAGCATACCTGCACATCCCAATCAAGGAATCTTGCAGAAGATACCTACGCTTCAAAGCAGGCTACACACACTCTCAGTTCTCTGCACTGCCCTTTGGCTTATCTACTGTGCCAAGGGTATTCACAAAGTGCCTAGCTCCATTTATTGCATTTGGCAGGCAAATAAATATTCAAATATACCCATACCTGGACGATTGTCTAATTCATGCAGAAAGCCAGGACATACTTTTGAATCATCTGGCATTTGTAAAAAGGGTTCTAACTTGTCTGGGGTACACCACAAACGAAAATAAATCACAATTGGTAACCTGTTAACAAATTACATTTTTGGAAGCAAGCTTGGATACACCTTCCCAGATGGCTTACCTCACACCAGAAAAGCAGATTCATTTGACAACCTACTTCAAACAAGTGGCCACAAAAACTCCACTATCTGCAAGACAAGTACTGCAAGCCTTGGGGTTCATGACCTCCTGCATCCTTCTAATTCCATGTGTAAGACTGCATATGAGGAAACTACAGTGGTATCTAAAAAGCCTATGGAGTCAACATTCTCACAGCCTAGAAACAATGATTCCTATCATACCTTGCTTACACCTAGAGTTCCTTTGGTGGGCAGAGGCCTGCCACTAAAACAAGGGACTACCTTTCACACCACCCCTTGCCGCCCAAACCCTAACAACAGATGCATCAGACTATGCATGGGGGGCTCACCTGACAGGGAAGTGCATTCAGGGCAAATGGAATCCAAGTCAAATGCACCTGTATATCAATCAAAAAGAAATGTTAGCTGTGCAGAATGCTCTGACAGCCTTCAAGGACTGCATTCTTCCAGGACAACTAATGGTAAAGACGGACAACACCACGGTTATGTGGTACATAAACAAGCAGGGGGGTACACATTCTTACCCCCTCTGTAGACTAGCCATGGCATTGTGGAACACAGCCTTGAGCTACCAAGTGCACCTACAAGTTCAATTCCTGCCAGCAAAATTAAATACACTGGCAGATGGACTAAGCAGAAACATGGACCCACACGAGTGGAAACTGGAACCAAGGATTTTCAACATGTTGACAAGCGAATGGGTGAGCCTAGGTATAGACCTGTTTGCCTCCCCCCATAACTACCAATTGGACAAGTTTTGCACAAGGACTCCCCACAAACAAGCCTGGAAAGTGGATGCTCTGTCCTTCAGCTGGAAAAAACAGTCTATGCCTTCCCCCCGCTGCTTCTGCTCTCTAAAGTACTACTAAAAGTCAAACAGGACAAACCAAGGATGATTTTGATTGCTCCAGACTGACCGCGCCAACACTGGTACCCCCTCCTGCGCAGTGTGTCACGGTTATCTCCATGGCACCTGCCTCAGATTCCTTCCCTGCTGTCTCAGCAGGAGAACCAGATTCTGCACCCTCAGCTTTCAACAATGGATCTTGCAGCCTGGCTAATTACTTAAACTCTCCCTTACCATCCCTCAGCAAACCTGTGATGGATGTCATCTTAGAGGCAAGGAGGCCTAGTACTAGAAAATCTTATGCTGGAAAATGGAAAAGATTCTGTGCCTGGATCCAATATCAAAGGATGAGCACAACAGCACCCAATTTACCTCAGATTTTACAATACTTAACTGAGATGCTTCATAAGGGCCTGTCTTTTTCCTCCATTAAAATCCACGCCTCAGCCATTTCAGCTCATTATAACACAGAACCCTCCCCTCTTCTCTCATCCACTGCTCCAGCAGTACCTCAGAGGGCCAAAAATTTGGGACCACCCAGAAGAGCTCCAACCCCAGCCTGGGACCTTAACTTTGTATTGGAGAAACTCACTCTACCTCCTTTCGAGCCAGCTGCTACTGCAGATTTAAAATTTCTTTCTTGGAAAACAGCTTTCCTTTTAGCAATTACTCTAGCTATAAGGGTATCTGAATTACAGGCCCTTATGGCAGTGGAGCCTTTCATCATCTTTCATGCAGACAGGGTGTCACTCAGAACCAATCCATCCTTCATGCACAAGGTGGTATCGAGTGTGGCTCTTAATCAGTCCATTCATTTGCCAACCTTCTTTCCCAATCCACAGAACAAAGGGGAACGGATTCTGCTTTCCTTGGATGTGCACAGACAACTTAGATTCTACTTGGACAGGACTAAACCTCAAAGAAAATCTGAACAACTACTGGTAGCATTTCCTGCAGGGGCAGAGAGGAAGGCTATTTCAAAACAACCATTTCTAAATGGATAAACATTCATTTCTGCTATAAGCACCATGGAAAGTCTATCCCTCAGGGGATCAGACCTCACTCCACCAGGGGTGCATCTACTTCTACAGCCTTTCTTAGAGGCGTTCCTACCAGGGACATCCTAGAAGCTGCTACCTGGAGTTCTGTACATACTTTCACCAAGCATTATCATTTGCCAATTTTCTCTAAATCCAGAGCTGGCTTTGCCACCGCAGTCCTGCAGGGCCTTATAGCTGGCCCTAATGCTATCTAAACTCCTCCTCCCAACCATAGCTTTGGGCATCTACCCAAATGTAATGACTGCAACAGTGAAACACGAAGAACATAGTATGTACACTTACCGTAAATGTAGATGTTTGAGTGTATTCACTGTTGTAGTCCTGGTTACCCTCCATCCTGCACCCTGACTTCTTTTGGCTATACCTCTACTTTCCTTTACTATGCTTAAAAGCCTTTTCGGTGTATTTGCTTTTTTGTTGGAGGTATACCCTTGTGTTTTTATGTTTAATTGCTCCCCATTAGGGGGGCACCTGACATCTGGGGCAAGAAAAACTGATGTAATGGCGTTGGCTGCATGTTTTATACCCCTGACGACCTGACGTCCTGGAAGAAGGGACAGCAACCGACGCAGGACCCAAGACTTTGTTAATCAGGCCGATTGAGGGCAACCTGCAGGCAGATTACCCTAATGTAATGACTGCAACAGTGAATACACTCGAACATCTACATTTATGGTAAGTGTACACAACTGTATTTTCTGTTTATTGTGGTGACAAGGTTTAGGTCCCTAGAGCATGTAACTCGGAGGGATTGGAATTTCTTTAAGTGGAGCATGTCCAACAGCTCTGGGTTTGACATAGCTTTGTATGTTAGGCAGAGATCACCTCTGAGTAGGCGATATGCGATGGAGTAAACCTGGAGTTTTCTGAGACGGTCTGCATAGGGCATCTGTTTGAGGCCGGTAATCCTCTCTGTGAGGTATTTCTGCGGCCTTTCCAGTTGTAGATGTCTTGTGAGGTACATACCAAAAGGGGCGTTGTACTCTATAATGGGTCTAATGAGTGATGAGTAGAGGGGAACAGTGACCTCTTTTTTTCTGGATGAGAAACCTTTTGTGATGAGGTGTGCCACTTAGAAGGATTTCCTGACTAATGTGGCGGTGTGATTATCACTACTGTCCACCTGTGTCCCAAGGTCTCTTATCACACTTTCGGTGTTAAGTATACTACCGCCTATGTTGTAGTTCATGGGTACAGAGTTTTTACCAAAGGGGATGACAATGCACTTTTTGGCATTGAGCCTGAGGCCATGGCTTTGACACCAAACATCTGTCTCAGTGAGGCCCGTTTGTAGGATGTCCACATCGTTAGGAGTTTTGATTACAGCTCCTAGTTTGCAGTCATCTGCGAACTTCATTAGCCAAAGACCTTCTGTGTTAGCCTGTTCTTCAGAGAAGTAGATACCAAATAGGAGAGGACCCAGGACTGAACCCTGTGGTACTCCACTTGTCACTGGTCTGAAGTCAGATTTGGAGCTATTTTCACAGTGTGGGTTCTGTCAGTGAGCCATTTGGCAACCCATTTTGTGACATAGGGATTTATACTTAGTTTAGTGAGTTTATCTATAATTCCAGAGTGGGGGATGGTGTCGAAAGCCTTGGCAAGATCTAGATAGGTTGTGTGAACCACCTTACCCTCGTCTACGGCTTTGGTGACTGCTTCAAAGAAGTCTATCAGGTTTAGAAGACATGATCTACCTTTTGCAAACCTGAACTGGGTGGGGTCCAGAGTTTGGAGATTACCAATGTCTTTGTTTATAAGTTCCATGATGATACATTCCGTGGCCTTGCAGACCAGGCTCGTCATGCTAATGGGGCGGTAGTTCCCGGGGTCCGTGGTGGCTCCCCCCTTGTGGATTAAGATAACCATCACTGTGCACCATTCAGCAGGCACAAAGCCTGAGGTGAGGCTTTGATTGAACATGGTACTTAGGTGGGGTGCCAGTTCGTTCTGTAGTTCATGTAGAACGCAGCCTGGGATGTTGTCTGGTTCCATGGATGCTGTGTTCTTGGCTTTGGAGAGTGTGTTTTTTACCTGTGCAGCTGTGATTACAGGAACTTTGCATTCTTCTGGTATAGAGATGGGCTCTTTAGGGGATGAGAGGGGGGTAAAGTTGGCACTGAACCTATCTGCCAGGATGTTGGCAATATCAGTTGGGTCTGTATATTTTGTGCCATTGTGCTGTAACTCAGAGCAGATCTGAGTGTTGCCATTGGGATTCTTGACATAGCTATAGAATGCTTTGTGGTTATCTTTATAATCAGTGGCGATTTTGTTGTCGTAACTAGCTTTGGAGGATTTTATCAGGGATTGTAGCTTCTTACAGAGGCTGACCAGGGAGCTCCTCCACTCATGGGATTTTACTCTCTTTTGCAACAGTTTCTTCCTTCTGTTGTACAGTTTGTTTATGGCAGGGGACCACCAGATTGGCTTCCTTTTTTTGGAGGATAACGTCTTGGTTCTGTTTGAGATAGCACGATCCATGCACTCGTGTAAGTGCTCATAAAGTGCAATTATGTAGGATTCAGTAGTCGTAACTGTACTGTCCATCTGCACTGGTGTCATGAAGTTCACCACTTCTGTCTTAAGAAGCATGAAGTTGGCTTGAGAATTTTTTTACCATGGTTTCCTTAATGGGGGGTGGGGGCAGGATGTGGATATGTAGGGTAATTAGCTTATGGTCGGATTGGACCAATGAGGCGTTGACTTCAGGTGTGGAACACCGGTCACTCATGTTGGTAATGACTAGATCTAGGATATTGTTGCCCTTGGTGGGGGTGTGGATAAGTTGATTCAGGGAATAAGAGTTTATGAATTCCAGAAAGCGTTGAGCGAAGGAGTTGGTACATGAGTAGTTTTCCGAGTTAATGGTGGGGTAGTTGAAATCACACATTATTAGGATTTTTGGTTGAACCCTAATATTTTCCAGTACATCAAGAAAAGAGGAGTGTGAATCCTGGGGCATGGTGGGGGATCTGTAGCAAGCTACAATTTGGATTGCAGTTTTGCCCAGAGGTAGTTGCACTTGGATAATCTTGGCTGCATTATGCTGAGCAACTAACCTGGAGGTGTGGATATCCTTAATGAATATGGACACACCTCCGCCTTTGGTGTTCCGGTCCAGGTTACATGGCCGAAAAGTGTGGTATGACTTATAGCCTGGTAGTACAGGGGTGCTCTCTGGAGCCTTGAACCAGGTCTCAGTCACTGCACAGATATAGATGATGTCCTTCAAGAATGCAACTACAGTCATAACATATGGGTTGTCCTGCCTCAGGCAGCCCTCGGTCGGCCGGATTCCAAAGTCTGGGTCCGACGTCGGCTGATGTCGTATTTCTCTCCGACGTCAGAGCGGCTGGAGTATATAAGCATCAGCCGACGCCATCTTCTTCAGTCTTTCTTGCCGCACGGTGCCCGAAGCAGAAGCAGTTCGCAAGTGCTGGTCGACCAGCTCCTGTGTTTTCAGCTACTGAAGTCTTCAAAAAAGCTAAGTACCCCGTTGGGGACGTTTTCTTGCCTCAGCCGATGTCAGAAATTACTGAAAAAGTAAATAATTGTTTGTCTTGTGGTAAACAAATACCTCATAAGGATTTCCACTCTTACTGCCTCCCTTGCCTTGGCCCAGACCATGACGTCTCGGCCTGTGCCGCCTGTGCTCGCTTCAACAAGCGCACTCTCAGGCGCCGGGCGGAGTTCGCTGAAGACTTTTTCGGCAAAATATTTGATTATACAATGCCGTCGGAACAACCGACAACGCAGACTCCTAAGAAACGAAAAGACCGGGATCCTCGGCCCGCGTCTTCAACCGACACCACGCCAAAACTAACCACGAGTGCTCCGGTTCCCTCTGAGGCGGTTATTCCACCACTCCGAACCGAAGACACCGCATTACCGATACCTCCGATACCGGAGGCCACTCCGACGCCAGTTATTGATTTTCCTCCGGATACCGAAACCGAGGAAATGCCCGAGACCATTGCTGTTGATAAGGTAACTCCTGCACGTGGAGCGGCTAGGCCTCCCATGTCCATGTCTATCAAGGCCTACACATGTGCCAAGGCAGCCAGCAAGTCCAAACATCTTACTGCTAAAAACATACCTCAGACTACTCCTGAAACTCAGATCATGTCCATGGCCGCAGATTTAATTTCTCTGATCAGAGGCTCCCAGGCCCAGCCTGAGAGAGGATACCAGCCTCCTCCTGATAAGAGGCCCAGGGTTGAACCCCCTGACCCTATGCCCTCTGATGAAGATTCTGAGGACTCTGTTCCCTCTGAAAGCCAGGAAGAGCCCTTCCAGACCTATGAGGATTCAGATGCAGAGGACTCCATCCCCTCGGCCTCCCCTCCTGAGGATATTTCTTTTGGGGAAGTTCTGCATTCCATGAGGGAGCATTTTAAGTGGCAAGGCCAGGAATTTTCTGATTCCAGAAAGCGCCTTCGAACCTTCCTTAAAAAGCCTCAACACAGACCCTTAGCTATACCTCCTGTGCTTGATGTTTTGGATGATTTATACTCTGACTCCAGTGTTACCCCTGATACTCTCCCTCCTGCTCCTGTCAAGCCTGACAGATACTATAGGGTTCCAGAAACCCATTCTCATTTATTTAGGGCCCATGCTGTTGATTTAGAAACAATTTCCCAGGGGCCTAAAGGGGTTTCAGCTACCACATCCAAAAATCCTTTGCCTTCCGACAGGGAAGCAAGGTCCTTAGAGATGGGGGAAGAAGGTCTACACCTCCACTACTTTATCTATGAGAGCTCTCAATTGTCTCTTTCACATGTTTCAATATCAGGATTTCCTGTTAGATGATTTACAGAAAAGTTTGGCCTCTCCTGAACCTTTAGATAGGAAGTCTTTGCAGGAGGCTGTGCATAATTCTCAGCAAGTTAGCAATCATTTCTTGCAGTGTGGATATGATGCATTGGAGGCTTCATGTAGGGCAGCTATGACAGGGGCGGTCATTCGTAGACATGCATGGCTAAAAGAACAACCTTTACCAGATCATGTTAAGGCAAAACTTCTTGATGCACCCATGGAAAAGAACAAGCTTTTTGGTGCTAATGCTAAAGATGTGTTAAAGTCCATTGAGGAAAAAGCCAAGTCAGTACAGACAGTCAAAGATTTCCTCCAGGTTCAGCCGCCCAGATTCAGCAGGAACTGGCCTTCTAAAAACTGGTCCTTTCCTAATCCTGAAAGATTTCAAAGGGGTAAAAACAGGCATGCCTGAGGAAGAGGGCAATACAGAGGATCCTACAGGGGACGACAATGGCAACCAACAAACCAAAGAAGTGACACAGGGGTTTCTCCTGCCCCGCAGGGACAAGCTCAATGACTTTCCTCTACTTCCGCTGACCAAGGAGCAAACAGAAGCTCCTTTGGGCGGAAAGTTATCTCTGTTTTCAAGAAATTGGCACAAACTGACAAAAGACAAATGGATACTGGACATTATAGACCATGGTTACAGGTTCCACTTTCATACCTTGCCAAGAAAACAAGGCATGCCAAACCTTCCACAAAATCAGAGGGCAGAGGCTATCAAGCAAATTTCTCTGCTTGCTCAGATCAAAGCAATAGAAAAAGTTCCACAACAAGAACAAGGTCAGGGGTTTTATTCAAGACTGTTCCTTGTTCCAAGAAAAGAAACTCAATGGAGACCAATACTGGACTTGTCCGGTCTAAACACTTTTCTCATAGTACCAAAGTTCAAAATGCTGACTTTACAGCAACTCCTTCCCATGCTGGGCAAGGGGTCTTGGCTGATTACTCTGGACCTCAAGGAGGCATACCTGCATGTCCCTATCAGACACAGCTGCAGAAGATACCTCAGATTTCTTGCAGGGCCAGAGCATTATCAATTCTCAGAATTGCCATTTGGTTTATCTACTGCGCCCAGAGTATTCAAGGGCAATGGTCCTCAAAGGAAACACATCTGCATATCAACCAAAAAGAAATGCTAGCAGTAATGCATGCCATCGAGGCCTTTGGACAACAACTTCAACAAGGCCACCTACTAATACGGACAGACAACACCACTGTGATGTGGTACATAAACAAGCAGGGGGGCACTCATTCTTACCCCCTTTGCAGACTGACAATGAATCTTTGGGAAAAATCACTGGGTCTAAACATACAGCTACAATCCCAGTTTGTTCCAGGCAAAGACAATGTTCTGGCGGACAGTCTAAGCAGGAATTTCCTGGACCCCCACGAATGGAGGCTACATCCAGACATCTTTATACGACTCACCTCGAGATGGGGCAGGCCGGACGTGGACCTATTTGCCTCCCACCTCAATCATCACTTACAAAAGTTCTGCTCAAGGACATGTCATCCACAAGCATGGAAAGTAGATGCCCTCTCATTCAACTGGAGCTCCCTAATAATTTATGCATTTCCACCCCTACCACTGATGACCACAGTGTTATTAAAGATCAAGGCAGAGCAACCGAAGGGGATCCTAATAGCTCCAGACTGGTCAAGACAACACTGGTACCCACTACTACGGAGCATATGTCACAACAAAACGTGGGCCCTTCCACAATGGCCTCAACTTCTGACTCAACACAACTTCAGGACTATTCATCCCAACATCCAGACTCTACAGCTAACAGCTTGGGAAATCCCATAAATAACCTCAATTTACCTCTCTCCAAGGAAGTTCAGCGGATACTAACAGAAGCCCGCAGACCATCCACCAGAAAGGCTTACTCAGCCAAATGGAAGAGATTCAGCATTTGGAGTACCAACAAGGGTCATGATGCATCACTTTTGAGCATCCCTCTCATTCTGGAACACTTGGCAGATATGTTACATAACGGACTCTCATACTCTTCCATAAAAATACATGCTTCAGCTACCTCAGCTAGATACAACACTGATACACCTGTGTTTTCACATCCTTTGCTAAGGCAATTTCTTAGAGGAATCGAGAATATAAAGCCCCCAAGAAAGGCACCAGTACCAGCTTGGGACCTCAATTTTGTCCTAGAAAAATTGACTTTACCTCCCTTCGAGCCAGCAGCTTCTGTGGAGTTACAATTTCTTTCCCAGAAGACAGCTTTCCTGCTGGCCATAACCTCAGCAAGAAGGGCTTCGGAATTACAGGCCTTAATGGCAATACCACCGTTCATAACTTTTCACAGAGACAGGGTCTCCCTACGAACCAACCCTACTTTTCTGCCAAAAGTGGTATCCAGGGTTTCTTTAAATCAAGCAATTCACCTGCCTACTTTCTTTCCCAATCCTGAGAACAAAGGGGAAAGACTGTTACATACCTTGGACATACACAGACAACTTCGCTACTACCTAGACAAAACCAAGACCAGTAGGAAGTCTGATCAGCTTTTTGTAGCTTACGCCCCTGGAATACAAGGAAAAGCAATTTCCAAACAGACAATTTCAAAATGGATTGGACATTGCATCAGATTCTGTTATTCCTAACATGGAAAGAGTGTGCCAGCCAATGTCAGACCACACTCCACCAGAGCTACAGCCACCTCTACAGCTTTTTTAAGAGGGGTGCCTACAAAAGACATTCTAGAAGCTGCCACATGGAGCTCCGTGCATACATTTTCCAAACACTACAATGTCCCTTTATATTCCAGATCCAGAGCAGGGTTTACTTCGGCAGTCCTGCAGGGATTGATAGCTACACCATCCTTTTCCTAGAGCATACCACCTCCCCCAGCTAAGCTATGGTATTCAACCCATATGTTATGACTGCAGTTGCATTCTTGAAGGACATAGTACAGTTTTGTACCTACCATAAATGTAGATGTCCGATAGATATGCAACTGCAGTCGGGCTTTCCTTCCCTCCTTCCCCTCTATGCCTTGGGTCCACTCCTATCCCTGTTATCCTTAGCTGGGGATATCTATTATGGTGCATCTGTTTATTGCTTATTATTGTCTGGAAACCTATTTTTGTCTTCCAATTTGATTACAGCCTTCATTGGAGGGCACCTGGCATCTGGGGCAAGAAACACTGAAGAAGATGGCGTCGGCTGATGCTTATATACTCCAGCCGCTCTGACGTCGGAGAGAAATGCGACATCAGCCGACGTCGGACCCAGACTTTGGAATCCGGCCGACCGAGGGCTGCCTGACAACCCATATGTTATGACTGCAGTTGCATATCTATCGGACATCTACATTTATGGTAGGTACAAAACTGTACTTTCTCCATTTTAAGGAGTGCCTCGAGTGAGTGCATTTTGAGATTTAGACTTCTAGCATTGAGTAGCATCACCCTCAATTTGTGCGTGCCTGTACCTGTTACGGTGGTGAATTTGTCATTTGAACCTTGCCTAAAAAAGGCACTATAGGGGCGACAAGAATCTTAGCCAGTATCCGGAATCCCAGGGGTGACAGGTGCAGGCCATCTCTGGCAAAGCATCGTGGTCTGTCGACCATGTCATCCCAGGCAGACAGATACTGGATCCCTTTAGAATGACACCAGAAGCTTAGCCAATTGTTGAAGTCAATAATTTTGTCCTTGTACTGCAGCATCATTCTGGGTGATGGTAGAATGCTACTCAGGGCTAGGATCATACCTGCCTGGGCTACAAGATCAGAGAACTCTTCATCAGGATGTATAAAAACTTTATTATTGGCAATATACTTGCAAAAATGGCAATGTCTACAACCAAATGTTCCTTGTCTCTTAGAAATAGTTTTGCTGGTTACCATGCCAGTTCTATGGCAAAACCTACATTTTAATGATTTCAAATTTTTATAAGTAACTTTTGGATATGTCCCCACAACTTGCTCTTTCCCACTATTTACTTTTAGGACATGCCAGTTCTTACGCATAATATCCATAACTTTCTTATTGTCAAAGGTATAAGGTAGACATAATCTACATTCTTTTTTGCGATAACCAGTGGCATATTCCTTTCTGAAAAATAAGGTTTACCTCTACCTTCCCTTTCCCTATGGGCCATTTGTAAATGTTCATCACATTCAGCCTCAGTATATCCTCTATCCTTGAACTCTTTCTTTATTAAGGCTACTTGCTGGAACATTGTACTGTCTTTGGTGGTAAGTCTAGAAGTACATAGAGCCTGTCCTTTCAAAATATTTTTAAATACATATGTAGGATGCATTCTAGAACGTGATAAAAGGTTATTCTTCCTACATTATTTCTTGTAAACCTGAGTGTGCAGAACATGCCCTTCTCTTGTTAGCTCGACATCTAAAAAATCAATCTCATAAAGAGATGTACATGTAGTAAAGTTCAAGAAAGAGTTACTCTCATTTAAAAAAGAAACAAACTGCTCAAATAGTTCTTTGGAACCTCTACAGATAAAAAAAACATGTATCATCCACAAAACGACT
Source organism: Protopterus annectens (assembly GCF_019279795.1). NCBI lineage: Eukaryota > Metazoa > Chordata > Ceratodontiformes > Protopteridae > Protopterus > Protopterus annectens. Next base: position 983,672,398 of record NC_056744.1, read on the forward strand.
ATAATGTAACAAATTTCTGCTATAAGTAACATTATTCAACAACAGCACAGTATATTCCCATTGTGCCATTACAATATTAGCATAAGAGTTGGCACATGGTGTGCTTATGGCCACTCCATATTGTTGAATGTAAAATTTCCCTTCAAACACAAATACATTATTGATAAGCACCATTTCCAACAACATACATATAGTCTGTATGCATCCATTATCAAAATCACTTATGACTTTGCAAGAAATCTCATATGTTTGGTATGCATGTAAATAACAAGCATACATCCATAGTAAGTTACATATCTGTAGCACACAGTGGCACCTTCTGTAGTTTATATAGCATGGTAAGAAAATGCTGTTAGTGTTTTTAAAATAGTGGATGACTTCATTAATAAAGAATGTACAGTTTTTTCTAAATGGATATTATCAGTATATTTGCAACAGCATGATGAGATGGTTTATGTATGATGCATATTATACTGTTTAGATATCTGCAATATATGCCTTATTTATTATATCTGAAATTTATTATATAAATCGTGGTTGGAACATACTAAAAATGTGCTAATTTTGCTAAAGTGTTAGGTTACTTGAAATCATTTGGTTTCCACTAATTATTTAATTAGAGGGAAAAAGGTTGCTAGCAGTGATTGGTTTAACAGTGTTTAAAATGTTAAGGCTTGTGATAGAATTTTATGTCTGAAGTGTAGGAGTACTACGCGAAAACACTTACATGTTTTTTACTAAATAAATTGTTTGGTTTTATGCCATGCATGTCCTTTGCCTGCTTGGATTTCTTGCATATTGAAACAGATACTTTATATAAGCATATATTACAAGCTGACTGCACACATATTTTTAAGTTTAGTGTTTTAGAACTAGTATCTGTTAGTGTAAGGGTGGTGCAGCGGTTATCGGTGTTGCCTCACAGTAGGAGGTTCTCCGGCTCGATTTTCGGCTGGAGCGCCTTCTGTGTGGAGTCTGCATGTCCTCCCCATGGTTGAGTGACGTTTAAAGACATGCAGGTAGGTGTGTGCGTGAATGGGTGTGCCTTCATTGAAGGTTGGGCTTCTGGCTGGCACCTCCGCACCTAATCAAATCTACTGCCAATCATAAGCAGACTGGCATTCCAGTGTGGCGACCCCTAACCAGGAAAAGCCGAAAGACAGTACTGTCTGTTAGTGTAAGGGGTGGGGATGAATTTTTGTGGACAGAAAGGAGTATAATTAGATTTGCAGATTTTGAGCTGATTCTCCTCCAAGATTGAATGGAATGTGTAGTTTGAAACCTGTTTTAAAATCTAGAGACATCAAACAGTTGTTTTCTTGTTCAAACTGTATTTTTATACATTATTTAAGATTATTTCTTTAAGATTTTAGATCTGCTATAAACATTCTTGTCATTGGTTGATTCTGGTTATGTGATGCATAGATTGAATGTATTTAAAAGTTGCTGCTCTAACATTTTAGTATACCAGAGGGGAAGCACTGTTGTTTTTGTTTGTTTATTGAATAAACTTCTTGTTCATGGTGCCCTTGTGCACAGAGTTGTTTGATACAAAGAAAATAAGGGACTCAGAAATTCAAGGATATAATTTGTATGTTAATCAAGAAAAGCTCTCATTATTTACAGATATTTTGTACTTGATAAATCCAGAAAAGGGCATCTGGATGTTGTGAGACATTTTGAGACAGGTAAAAGTGTTTTCAGGATGTATAATTAGTGAAGATAAAACAAAGGCTATAGCCACAAGTTATGAATCCACATGGGGATTGGTTTAGCAGTACCCCGATTTATGGGGATGTGATAAGATGAAGATTTTTAAGAGTTTGGATTAAAAAAAAACACCTGTTATGGCAGCTGAGAATATGTGGGAAATGACTTAAAAGATAATACAAAAACTGAGAAATTGGAAGCTCTTGTTTATGGATATGTTTAAGATACAAGTAGTGAAAATAATTTTAGTCTTTTTAGCTTTATGTAAAGGTCAAGCATATTTTTATTAACCAGAGTAGAAGTTGTGGACAGTACTTACATCAGTAAAGAACTGAAGGAATTTATTTGGGAGGTGAAGAGTTGAGTGGAATAAAATGATCCTCCAAACAGAGTAATGTAGTTTGGGATTACTTGATTTGAAGGGATATTTAGAGGTATGCAGTTAAGGCTGATATACATAATGCAAGAAAAAGGGTATAATTTAAAGTGAAAGTGGAAATGGATGATGATGAAGGATGGGAGTTCAGGAAATAAGGAGAGAGCTGGATTTTGGATGCCGGTCCTTAAGAAAAGAAAGAAGAAAAAGAAAAAACATACAGAACATTATTATTCATAAAGTTGTAGAATGTTTTCTAAGAACTAAGCCAAAATGGGAATGGAGAAAGAAGGATGTTCTTCGTCTCCCATTGCTGCAGTCCTGACATATGGGGTATTCCGCTGTCCACAATCGGCCCGAATACCAAAGGGCTAGAACCGGCGTCGGTCATCGGCGCCCGAGACTGATGTCAGTACGTGTCAGTACAAATGCGCATGACCGACGCCATAACCACAGTCTTTCTTGCCGCGTGGTCCTAAGCAGAAGCAGCATTTGCAAGTGCCGTTCGGCGTTCTGGAATTGTTGGTTTTCGAGTTTCAGACCGGAGACCAAGTTGGGCTAAGTACCCCGTTGGGGACACTTTTGTCTTTTTCTTGCCTCAGTATTGACGGATGTCAGAAAAAGTTAATAACTGTATTTCTTGTGGGAAACAGATTCCTCATAGGGATTACCATTCACTCTGTATTCCTTGTTTGGGGCCTGAGCACGACGTTGTTGGGTGTCGCTTTTGTGCTACTTTTAACAAGCGTACTATTAAACGTCGGTTGGACTGTGCTAGGCTAGTGTTTGGTAAACGTTGTAATTACAACATGCCGTCGGATTCGCTGACGCCTGGTTCTTCTAAAAAACGCAAAGAGAAGGCTTTGCGGTCCAAACAGGATGAGTCGTCCACTCCGGACGCCGGTTCTGTAGAACCACTGACTGCTTCAGCGGCTCCTTCTGAAAGTTTACCAGAGTCTCAAGGGGAGCCTTTGTTACTACAGGAAGTGGCTTCTCCTGTGTTAGGCCAGGCTGAGGGTGCTTCTCTGTTGTCAGTGGTTCCCTCCCCTCATAGGGTAGTTAGGCCTCCTCCTTCTCAAAGCAAAGCCCATTCTAAGTCCAAGTCTGCCCCGGCTGGTGCTAGTCCCCAGGGTCCAGCTCCTAGGAAGCACATGTTAAAGATGGCTGAAGATTTGATTACTTTAATTAGGGGTTCTATGCCCCCCCCTGCGAAGAGGCCCAGGGTGGAGGCAGAGTTGGAGGGTTTAGTTCAGTCTTCCAATGAGTCAGATTCCTCTGTAGAAGAAATTCAGGATTCCCCTCCCTATTCTGATTCGGAGGCTGAGGACACTATTCCCTCTGCGTCCCCTCCAGAAGATTTTTCTTTCTCTGAGACTTTGCATTCCATGCGGGAACATTTCAAATGGGAGGGCCAGGATTATTCTGATTCTCGAAAAAGGCTAAGAGAATTCTTGTTTTTGCCTCAGCATAGGCCCTTGGCTATTCCCCCTGTACTGGATGTTGTTCAGGATGTCTTTTCTGAGGCTGCCCTTAACCCAGATTCTCTGCCTCCTGCCCCGGTTAAACCAGATAGATACTACAGGGTGCCGGAAGCTCACAAGTACTTATATAAAAGTCCTAGGGCTGATCCAGAAACTGTTACTCAAGGCCCCAAAGGTGTTAGGGCTTCTGTGGTTAAGAATCCAGTTCCTCTGGACAAGGATGCTAGGGCCCTGGATAGGTGGGGTAAAAAATTGTATACCTCTTCTACTTTGGCTATGAGAGGTTTAAATTGTCAGTTTCATATGCTCAGGTATCAAAATTATTTGCTGGGCCAATTGAAATGTAAAGTAGATGCTTTGGCTGAAGGTATTGAATGTAAGGAGCTTCAGGATTTAGTGCATGCTTCAGACCAAGTTGGTAAGCATTCTTTGCAGTGTGGTTTTGATGCTTTACAGGCTTCTTCCAGGGTGGCTGCTACTAGTTCAGTTGTTCGCAGGCATGCCTGGCTTAAAGATCAGACCTTGTCAGAGCATGTTAAGGCTCGAATTATGGATGCTCCTCTGCAATCTGATGTTCTTTTTGGCCCTCCAGTAGAATCAGTTTTGAAAAAAATGGAGGAAAAAGCTAAGTCTGTGCAGACAGTTAAGGACTTTTTACAGGTTCAGCCTCCTAAGTTCAGTAGGAATTGGCCTGCTAAGGGATGGTCTTTCCCCTCTTCGGATTATCACTCTAGGGGCAGGTCGAGGCGAGGTAGAGGTAGGGCTTCCTCTCAGGGCCCTGTTACTTCTAGGTCTTTGAGTTCTTCTACCCCTTCTGCTGGGGAGGGTAGGGGTCAGTCCTTTCGGAAACAGACCCAATGACCTGTGTCTTCAGCTGCCGGACTCTGCCTTGCTGGCAGCTCCTCTAGGAGGAAAACTGGGACTTTTCAAAAGGAATTGGCATTTGGTTACCCAAGACAAATGGGTATTGGACATAATAAATCGAGGCTACAAATTTTATTTTCACGCATTCCCTCCTTTCAAGGGTATGCCGGATGTGCCTCATCAGCAAAGACTGGAAGCACAGGCACAAATTTCTTCTCTGCTTCAGTTGGGAGCAATACAGGAAGTACCTTCTGCAGAAAGAGGCACAGGGTTTTATTCCGCCTTTTCTTAGTGCCAAAGAAAGGAAATACTTGGAGACCAATTCTGGATTTGTCCATTCTAAACACCTTTCTGGAAATTCCAAAATTCAAGATGTTAACACTGCAACAGCTGTTACCTATGCTGGGCAAAGATCACTGGATGGTGACTCTGGATCTCAAAGAGGCCTATCTTCACATTCCTATCAGGCCCAGTTGCAGGAAATTCCTGAGATTTGAATGGGAATTTGCATTATCAGTTCTCTGCATTGCCCTTTGGCTTGTCTACTGCGCCCAGGGTATTCACAAAAGTCCTGGCTCCAGTAATAGCTTTTCTCAGACTAAAAGGAATTCAAATTTATCCTTATCTGGACGACTGCTTGATTCTGGCTCAAGGCAAGCACGAACTTCTTCAACATCTGCAGTATGTAATGACAGTTTTAAGATGCCTAGGGTATTCTGTGATCGAAATAAAGTCCAGTCTAGTACCCTCACAAGAGATGTGTTTTCTGGGTGTAAGACTGAATACAGCTGCTCAGATGGCATTTCTTACCCCGGACAAACAAAGAAATCTTCACCTTTACTTCCAACAGCTATCAGTAATGTCCAGGCTGACTGCAAGGACAGTCCTTCAAGCCTTGGGGTTCATGGCATCTTGCATTCTAGTACTTCCCAATGCCAAACTGTATATGAGGAAGCTACAATGGTATCTCAAAAGTGTTTGGACTCAACACAGGCACGATTTGGACACTGTCATTCGGATTCTACCTTGCATTCAGAAAGAATTTGTGTGGTGGGCTCAGGAATGTCACCTAAACAAGGGACTCTCTGTGACCCAACCAGAGGCAAGTCAGATATTAATGACAGACGCCTCGGAGTCAGCTTGGGGAGCTCATTTCAAAGGAAAATGGATTCAAGACCTTTGGCCCCCAGAGCTACTTCACTTGCATATCAACATGAAAGAGATGCTGGCAGTTCAATTTGCTTTGGAAGCATTCAAGGGCCTACTTCAACCAGGACTGGTGTTGATTCGAACAGACAACACGACTGTCATGTGGTACATCAACAAGCAGGGGGGAACTCATTCTTACCCTCTTTGCAGACAAGCAATGCTGTTATGGGAAACTGCTTTAAATCTGCACATCACTCTTCGAGCACAGTTTCTGCCAGGAGCACAAAATTCTTTAGCAGATGCTCTGAGCAGACAGATTGTGGATCCTCACGAATGGAAGTTGGACCCTCAGGTATTTCTTCAGTTGACCATGGCTTGGGGAACTCCAGACATAGATCTGTTCGCTTCTCCTCTGAATTTCCAACTGCCACTGTTTTGCACAAGGCTGTTTCATCCAAAAGCCTGGAAAATAGATGCACTATCCTTCAGTTGGAGCAACCTTCACGTGTATGCTTTTCCTCCTTTGCCTCTTCTTCCAAAGGTGCTGTTGAAAGTCAGGAGGAACAAACCTTGCATGATCCTTATAGCACCGGATTGGCCTCGTCAGCATTGGTACCCTCTGTTGAGGAGCTTAATTCAGGGAACACCTTGGCCATTACCACGGATTCCTCACTTATTGTCTCAGGAAAACAATCATTTTCTCAATGTCAGGGTGCAATCCCTACACCTGACAGCCTGGCGCATTCTGTTTTAGAGAAGGAGGGCCTTCAGCTCCCTCAACAAGTTTTGGATGTTATTTTGGAAGCCAGGCGTCCTAGTACTCGAAAAGTTTATGCTGATAAATGGAAGAGATTTTTTCTTTGGAGTTCAGCTAAAGGCTTTGATGTCACATTGCCTAATTTGAGTTGTACATTGCAATATTTGACTATTTTATTGGACAAGGGTTTGTCCTTCTCTTCTGTAAAAGTGCATGCTGCAGCTATTTCTGCTCACTATGATTGTGACCCTCCTTTATTTTCACATCCATTGGTTAAACAGTTTCTTAGAGGGGCAAAGAATATAAGACCCCCACGGAGGGCTCCTACTCCTACCTGGGATCTTAATTTTGTTTTAGAAAAGCTGACTCTGTCTCCTTTTGAACCTGCAGCTACAGCTGAATTGAAGTTGTTGTCTTGGAAGACTGCTTTTTTATTGGCTGTTACTTCTGCTAGACGGGTATCTGAATTACAGGCCCTCATGGCAGTGGAACCTTTTCTGATTTTTCACCAGGACAGAGTTTCCTTACGTACTAATCCTACTTTTCTGCCTAAGGTAATTTCTAATGTGGCATTGAACCAATCTATACATTTGCCTACTTTTTATGCTAATCCCCAAAATGAAGGGGAAAAAGTTTTGCATTCTTTGGATGTACATAGGCAGTTAAGATATTATTTGTTCAGAACCAAAGAGTTCAGAAGATCTCAGCAATTATTTGTTTCGTTTGCTTTGACTTCACGAGGGAAAGCTGTCTCGAAACAAACTATTTCCAAGTGGATTGGCCATTGTATTGCTTTTTGTTACTCTCATCATGGAAAGGAGGTTCCAGTTGGGATCAGGCCTCATTCTAGTAGGGCTACGGCCACCTCTACTGCTTTTTTGAGAGGGGTAGCTACTAAAGACATTCTAGAGGCAGCTACTTGGAGTTCTGTACATACCTTTACAAAGCATTATCATTTACCTCTTTATTCTAGGTCTAGGGCTGGGTTTGCCACTGCAATCTTACAGAGCATGTTAGCAGCTCCTAATGCTCCTTAGTTGGCCTACCTCCCTTTTTTCCGTTGCTCTGGGATTCTACCCATATGTCAGGACTGCAGCAATGGGAGACGAAGAACATAGTACAGTTTTGTACCTACCATAAATGTAGATGTTCGAGGATCTCCATTGCTGCAGTCCGATTTTCCCTCCCTCCTTCCCCCTTTTTTCTTTTTAGGTTGGGGTTTGGGTGGTGTTTTTTGCATTCTGACGTCTGAGGCAAGAAAGACTGTGGTTATGGCGTCGGTCATGCGCATTTGTGCTGACACGTACTGACGTCAGTCTCGGGCGCCGATGACCGACGCCGGTTCTAGCCCTTTGGTATTCGGGCCGATTGTGGACAGCGGAATACCCCATATGTCAGGACTGCAGCAATGGAGATCCTCGAACATCTACATTTATGGTAGGTACAAAACTGTACTTTTTGCCAGTAGGAATGACTTGCAAGTAGGGCTACAGAAAATAGGCAAGAGCAGGCTGGACTTCACTGGAAAAAATGGCAAGGGAATTGAGGTACTGGGAGGAAATAACTAGCAAGAGAGAGATAATAGAGTGGGATGAGAAGAAGATATTGGAACTGCTGGTTAGAGTTTGCTTTCTCTAGCAGGGACTGATGTCAGAATATAGGCAAAGAGAAAGAGATGGGGGAATCTTAAGTAAAAGAACTGTTTTGGTAGAATGTTTAGTCAAATTTAGAACAGAAGATGCTGTTAAAAAAGGGATAATTAGTAAGGCGTATAAAATATTGCATGATAGGCTCTAAGTAACAATCAAAGGAGGTTAGAAAAGTTTGGGAAGAGAGAATTAAAAAAAAAACAAGTAGAAACTTTGCAGTGTGGAGGGTGTGATGTTCACTTCCTAAATTATGTTATGCACTTATTTTACAGTTTGATTTTTATTAGGTGAACTATGTGCTACAAAATAATCAAATAGAAAATAGTAGGTAGTCCACAGTTGAGTTAAAAATGGAATTTCTTTATTGTAACACAAACACTCCTAGTTGAGTATAATGAAAAGCATCAAAAACATTCCTTTTTTATGTATAATCAGGTTGTTGGGACCAAGGGAGTAGTTACAGAGGGTGGTTCTGTTAAGAGCAGTAAAATTATTAAAATACTTCCTTTAGCCAAGTCCCCCTTCCCCCTTAACACCATAGTGTAATCAGAGACTGCTACCTAAAACTGAATCTAGAAAGTTAGAGACAAATTACAATCTAAGACCTGTTTTATTAACACTTTGTATAGGCTAACCAACTAATCAGAAATTTATTAAGAAGCAAACTAAAAATGACTGAATAACAAAAAGATCTACCAATAGACATCTACCAGAATAACTATTAATAAACAACTTTTAACAAAGATTGCTTTTGTATCAAATAAATAAAATATAAGAGAATATAAAAACAATTTACAAGGGAAAATGGGAGGACATATATTTGACTCCCAAGTATGTAACAAAATACTGAAGTGTTAGGATTTTTGCTTGGAAGCGTTTGTGTAGGTATTTTACATATACCCCAACAGACTTCAAAGAATTCTTCCTCATGTAGAGACACTAAATGTTGGAGGTGTGATGGAGAAGAAAGTAGTAACTGGGAACGTGTGTTTTTTGAAGTGTAAAGATTTGGCAGATTTAAAAATTCCCTACAGGGTACATTGAAATTAACATTTTTTGGGAGCAAATGCCTGTTACTAGGGACATTATTCTTTTCAGCTTGGACACTGGATCTGAATTGCTTAGACACAATAAGACATTATTAAATTGAATTATTTTGGTTGCCAAAAAAAACAGTTACTAGAAAATGGAAATCAAATGAATTTTAAATATCGAATCTTGTAAAAGAGATAAAAGAACTGAATGCAGGATCTTTAGAAAAGGGAAGGAGCAAATTACAATGGAACTTGTGAGAAAAACACATGCAAAATGATGATGATGAAGAGGAGGAGTGAGGTTTAAAGAAAGGCAGGAGTTGAGCAATTTATATAATGTTGGACTGAATGATAGTTGTTATAAAGAAAAGATGTGTCTAATACATAATGTATGTAAATGAAAAAAGGTTTAATGTGGTTGGTTTTCTATTAATGTATGTATGTCTATGTCGTAAACAATAATTAAACAAAGATGTTAAAAAAGATGTAGGACAGATCTAATCTTGGAAACTGAACATACTTTTTTTAAAGAACTGTTGATGGCTAAATGGTTGCCTGTGTTGAAGAGCAAAATCCTTGTGCTGTCTTGTGCCAACACGCAAGCAACGTGTTGTTCCAGTTGAATTGCTTTGCAGACTGTATGTAGAGTAATCAGAACTTCAAGTAGATGTTCCGACAGAAATGAGCACTGTTGAAACTGAAAGCGGTGATAAGTAACTGACAGCATCAGTGAGTTGCAGCGCAACTTCAAACATCTCATTCAGCACAGATAATGGTAATGTTTGTGGAATGCATTTTGTAGTGGAACCAAGTAGGAATGGTTGGGTTGGCTTTGTTTGGTTACTCAGGCTTTGCCCTCTTGACCAAACCATGCGAACCGTGGGTAAATCCAGCATTACCCACATTGGCAACCGTGGGTTATTGCTGTAATAACAGTACTTTCATTGCTGTTTGTAATGTTCAAAGCAGTATCCTGTACTATTTTCATTGGTCCTTTGGATATTGTACATATGGAACTCACACGCTAACTTTGTGTTATTTTGTTTTACTGTAAAGTGCAATGCACTGTGCCATAAATCCATTCAGGACCTCCCCCCAGTCAGACATCTCAGAATAAAGATCTTCAGCAGCGCATTAGTGCTGTGTTGCTAAAAATGTGTGTATCATTGTTTGTTTTTAATTCAGCAGTACATTGTTAAATGTTGTTTTCCATGGACATTTTAAAATGCCTGCTTTTGTCATAGCTGCACTCCAGTCAGAGATGCACAGTTTGGGAATATAAGAACTTCATTTATAGTACCATATTGTTAACTGTGTGCATTCTGCCTGATTAAATGCAAAACAGACTCACATCTCTAGTGTTTCCATCATGGTAACGTGCAAAGTTAAGTATCACAACTCCATCATCTCAGAATATTACTTGTTACCACACAGAAGTGGTATGTTGCTAACAATTTGTGTGTCATTCTTTTTTTAAATTCATTATAAAGTGCAAGTTAGAATACTGTAGCTGTAGTGGGGCACATACTGCAATACCAGATGTTGATTTTCTGGAATTATTTTAAAATACTGTATTGTACTTCTCTTTAACTATGTGTTAGTTGACTTGGGACTCATAGCCATCCCCAGGGAGCATTTCAGATCATGATACTGCTGTGTTGCCTTTTTTATTTCTCTCCCTTTTTTATTTCAACAGTCTACTGTTAAATGTTGCTTTTTGGCAGTCTTTTAAATTGCTGAGTCTTGCTTTGTATATAAGAACTACTTTTTTAATCCTTAAACTTTTTCTGCTGTTAGTAAATGTTAAACTGTGAATGTAAAAAGAAGCTGATTTGAAATTGGCAAATGCTTGTTTTTTTTTTATTCCAGCATGACTCAGTGGGTACTATAGCACTGTTTTTTGTGGCTTACTACAAGGGAGCAATTAAATATGTGTAATTGTTTTGTCTGCTGCACCTTTTCCCATATTTAAAGACTTTTGATGCATTAACCTGTTACACTGTGTGCAATTACCCTATTTTATTACCTAGAAGGTTATGTTTTTGCATTGGGCTTGTCTTACAAGGATCCTGTTCATCCATTTGTCCAGTTCGACAGTTTGGTACCACAATGCTGCTCATATCCAATCTGGCCATTAGCTGATGCTCCAGTGCCTCGAGATCCTTCAAACCATTCCCATAATCTCCTGTGATTATTCCCTTCAGATCTCATTTGTTGCCATTATGAACAGATCTGTACTTAGCTGACAGTTAAGTGCTCTTTACTTTTCTTGTAAAATTTGCTAGAGTAGGTGATATTTTTTTTATTTACACACTTTTTCCATAGTTTAATGTGCTGATTGGGCTTTATTTGGATTCTTCTTTTCTTTTTTATTGTTATTGTTATACCTTCGAGTGCCTCACCTTCTACAGTGCTTGGATGGTAACCTTGCATTTTCATCTGTATTTAAAATAACTACAACTATACTAAAATTTTAGTTTTTTAGTTATTAGTTGCCTAAAATCTGTTAATTAACATGTAACATCTGTGATGCACACAATATATGTGTGTGTGTGTGTATATATATATATATATATATATATATATATATATATATATATATATATATAGATAGAGAGAGAGAGTCCATGGTGATGGACAGGAATGGGTAACCAAATGTTGCCTCTGGAATCTTTACCCTCAGAACTTAATTCACATAAATAGTTTCCAAAGGGACCTAACCAAACCAGCTATGGATACCTTGGGCCAACCCATTACTTAAGAGTCTAATAAACAGCTAACGGGGTGCTGTGAATACTATGCTCAGCATCACAAACATCTTTGTGCATTTATCATGTAATGCAGCCAATGGAGCAGCCAGGATAGCAGACACTAGCATAACCCTCCAATTCCAAGTTTGGCTCTGCTTGTATGACTTTGCAGATAATTTTAAGGCATCCTTTACTAATATCCCCTTTGATAGATCTTCACTGTTTGGTCCTACAGAAAAGGAAAATCTGACAAGATGTGAACGGGATGGGAATATGCTGTCTGCTGTGGGATTCAGATTTGAGAACCTTCACAGATCCTTCGATAGAAGTAGGAAGGGCTTCAATCCCTTTGCTTCAGGAAATCCCAGTATCAACCATTTAACTCCTTCTTTGATAAGGGTGGCTGTGGCAGAGATTGTTCCTTCAATAGATGCCAAGCACAAAGTTAAAGGGGTCTGCAAAACCAGTGTACAGAAAACTGTTCTGAGGAAAGAAAAATCAACATTGGAGGCTTGCCCAACTATCCACCTTTGGAGGCAGACAGGGTGCAGTTAGCTATCCATGGTATTCAAGCAGAATAACTGATTATATCCAGTGAGTAATACCATACCATTTTTTTCAAATATTACTCAAAAGCCACTGTTACCAGATGTTTCATCTCACCAAATTTGAGGGGTTCTATAGTAGGTGTCTGTCCTCCTTCACAAAAGGGCCATCCAGGAAGTACCACCAAACTTTTGAGGGTCAGGAGTATATTCAATATTATTTTTGTTTCCAAAAAAAGAACAAGGATCTATGGCCAGTTTTGGATCTCATTGGACTAAACTTATTTGTGAAAAGACCCCTTTCAGTGTGGTCACAGTTTTGGCAGTTTTTCCATACCTCAAGGCAAATGACTGAAAGTACTTTATAGGTTTCCAGGATGCCTATCTCCACATAAAGATTTTAAATAAGTCCTGGAGGTTTCTGTGCTCTCAGATAGAGGCTAGTCATTACTATTTCAAGGCCTTGCTCTTTTGACTAACAACTACTTGGGTGTTTAGTGGTCCTCAGTCTTCTTTACACCTTTTCCCCTGATAGCAAAGTTTCTACAGAAAGCTTCTGCTTGCAAATCACAAGAAATTCTTATTGCTCCATACTGGCCAAAAATGGGTCTGATTTCTGCTACTCAGGTTTTATCTAAGGAAGCCCCCTTGGCTTCTACATCTACAGCTGGATTTCTTGTCACCCCTCTCTGGACAACCTCACCCAGACCTTTGCCATCTCAAGTTAATCACATGATTTCTGCAATTTCAGTAATGGCCAGACATACAACTCTTTTGGAGAAGATAGTCAACATTTTATCCATCTCTCAGAAAGAGCTAGAAAAGTAAATGGAAAACTTTTTCTGTTTGGGCCTCTAATCAAGGTTTTGGTTCCTTTATCACTTCTATTGCAGATGTCCTGCAGTTCATGTCTTCATAATTTGACACAGGATTTAGTTGCTTTACCATCAGAGTTCAGTTAGCTGCCACCTCTGATTGTCACTCTGGCTACCAAAACAATACCCTGGCCTTTCTTGAACTGTGCAAGATGTTTCTCAAAGGAATACTCCTCCTTGGAACTTAAATTTAGTTGCGGAACAGTAACCAAACCTCCTCCTTTGCAAACCTTAAGTTTTTGCCTTGGAAAACAATTATTTTGGTGACTATGACATCAGCTAGATGAAGTTCAGAAATTCATGCCTTGTCTGTCACTGCTCCATATTTGATCTTTCACAAAGTTGGTCATCTTAAGAATGAACCCAACATTCATTCCTAAAGTGGCTTCTGAAAATAACGTTAACCAAGTCCATTTAACCTCCAGTGTAGTTCTTAAATTATTCCAACAGATGGGAGTATTGACTACACAGCTTAGATGTTCACAGACAACTCTGGTTCTGTCTTCACAGGACCAAGTCCTACAGGAAGGATACCCATTTTTTTAAATTTTGCTCCGAAGAGACTGGAGTCTAGTGTTTCTAAACAAGCACTGTCCAGATGGCTTTCAGATTGTGTCTGTTTTTCTACTCCAGCAATAACAGGGTCCTAAGTTCAAAGCCTAAGGCCAATTCCATTAGTTCTATGACAACTACTTTTGCCTTTTTAGGAATTCTTCCATTGATGATATTTGTGCAGCAGCAATGTGGTGTATTTTGCATACATTTTCCAATCACTATAAATTCATTTCGAAAACTAGAGCCGCATTTGGAGTTTTGGTTCTGAAAGGTATGATTCTACCCAAGATTCAGTTAGTTTGAGATTCTATCCCAACTATTGGTTGGACAGATGGATGAAATAACATGAGGAAGTTATATGAGCATCATAACACTGGATCCTTTTCATCCACGTTTGCCAATATGACACCCCTCCTTCCATCCCCCATCCAAATTATCACATATTCTATGTATGATTCCATAAGCTATTGCTGTTTTTCCTGGTACATGTAGTTACTAGGCAGCAAACATGATACAAATGGAGTAATCAGAGGGGATTACGGGAAGGGTTTGAAGGAGCTTGAGGCATTGGAGCACTAACTAATGGCTGAATCTGGTCTGAGTAGTGGCTCAGTTCCCAACTATCATGTCAGATGGGCTTGAATGAAAAGTATCTAGTATTATAGTAAGTACATAACTACCATTTTTGCATTATAATGTTATTTAACCTTTATGAGCTTTCTTACTACTAAGCCATTGAATGGGTGAGGCTGCAGAAATATTTGTCCATCATGCTGATTTAGTTATAAATTTCGGTGTAACCATGATATCTTATGAAAATGTGTATTTGGAGGGTGTCTGTTAGGTGTTTAAATAGTAGTTTTGTCTGCAGTGTTTTTGAGTGTGGAATTAGATCAAAAGCACTTTTTGACAAGTGCTGTTTATATTGAAAGGGGAAAGTCAAATGTATACTGTTAAGATAAGTCAGATGTGTGTATGTATGGGTACACACACACACACACACACACACACACACACACACACACACACACACACACACACACACACACACACACACACACACACACACACACACCACTCTTTGAAAATTGTGTGCTGTGAGGAATGTAGAACATTTCTCACACTAAACTAGTCATACAAAATGAACTTCAAAGTGATTATTTTTCTTTGTTTGGAAAAGTAATTTTAACAAAGAAATTATTTCTGTGCTTTTTAAAAGCTACAAATGTTATTTTTATTCATCTCTGTGCTTTCTGTATTTTTCAGAGATTCCTGGAACCACCCCATGTACATCATGACAGATTACTGCCAGTGTCTATACTTGGGTTTATTGTAAACTTGATAGGAATATTTGCCTTTCAGCATGGGGGACATGGGCATTCTCATGAAGGAGGTATGTTCACTATGCTTATCTTTGCTTATATTGTATTATTTCAGGTATTTAACAGTTTGTGTTTCGTAAAGGGAATTAATTCAGTGTTGGTGTATAATACATGCCACTCTGCTGGAATGAGAGGGCTGTATTTGGTTTTCATAGGTGTAGAGGCCCACTGTTTAAACAAGTTCATGTGGATTGCAGAGTAGCTTTTGCCCTGCAGGTCTTTAAGATTGCTTGACCAATATTACAAGAAAAGAAACTGGTTGGCTGAGGTTAGTTGAAAGTGGTCTGGGTACTACTTCATCATGGAAGAAGTTTATTGGAATCTTTTATTTAACAATTCCATGTTTTATGTAATTTCTCTTGGTTTAATTTCTCCACGCCTTTTGGGTTTCTAGTACCATGATGGGAATGGACCCTATTCCTAAGTCAAAGTGTGATTAAATTTCATGAAATTAGTATTGTTTCAGTCTTTGATATTAGCCAAAAGTGTTCTTAGCAGCACCTGTAATGTGCCAGAATTGACTCTTCCTGTAATTCATATGAAGTTACATGTATTGGTAGCATAGCAAATAAGACTGTAAATTCTTTTTTATGAGACCCATTGCTCTTACTACTATTGGAACTGTCTATATATCCTTCCACATTGCCCTCGTGTCTGTCCACAAATCCTAGAATTTTATGACTTTGTTTCTCTCTGTGTATGTAAGACACTGTAATCACTGGGTGTAGCAGTTTCAGTAATCAATGCTACTTTTGTCTTTTCATGGACTATTATATCTGTTTTTTTCACATTTGTTTTCTGAACTTTTGATAATGGGTGATCCCATGTGATATAAACTTCACCATTCTCTGTAATGCTTTGTGGCTTATGTTTCCACTGCTTCTCAGCTATTTCAGTATTGTAATGTTTGCACAATCACCAGTGCAGTAGTCTTGCCACATTTTTATGCTTTACAGTATGCAGGTACTCTGCCGTTAGTGTATCGCACCCAGCAACAAGATGTTCGACTGTTTCCAGTTCTGTTTTACAGAACCTGCATATGTCTTATTTCTCCTGGGTCTATATTATAAGAGTGAAGTTTTAAATAGTTGAATACCATATAGGCGACAACATATGGCTGAATATTTAAAACCTCGCAAGTGTGAACAGAGATCGCCGTAGGGAATTCTTCCCTTTACTTCAATGTAGTGCGATCTCAGAGTTGGTATATTTAAGTAGCGGGGGGGTGTGGAGGGTGCAGGGGGGCATGCCCCCCCTGTTCGGAGTGATCAGGTAGGTTTTTCTTTTATTTTTACATTTATTTTGCTTTCGACGTTTTACAAATTCGCTCATATGGTGTCGCCCTTATGGTGTTCGAAGTTGTAAAACTTTGTTCTTATAATATAGACCCATTTCTCCCATATGTTCAATGGACTTTCTGAACAAACATGTACAAAGTCCACTATTCTGGACCTCCAATATTAGCTTTTCATCTTTTGGTTTAAATTCACCTCTCCTTAACCATTCCTGCATCATATCCTGATTGACATGATGTTGCTCCAAAAGTTTTTTGTACTTACAACTATATTTATGCCTTTTACACAGTTCCTGCTTTCTCATCTGATCCTTCTCATTATGTTTTTTCTTTTTTTTTTTTTCCTTCATTTTTTTGGCACAATCAGTTGGTGCCTGATTTTTGTCTAATTCTATTTTTATTTCCATTCCCACTTGACACAGATATGATTCTGTTAAACTATGCAGGGAAGTAGTCTTAGACTTCTTCTCATGTTTTAAAACTTTCACTACGTTTAGAGCTGGGGAAGTCAGCAGATATGTATGCAGTCATGTGATTGCAGAGCTATACAAGCAGTCAGATGTTCATCGTGTTTCACTGTTGCAGTCATCACTGTAGAGTTTTTCCTCCCGGCAGGCAGTCCTTGGTCGGCCAGAATCCCAAAGTCTGGGTCCGGCGTCGGCTGTTCAGTCATCCTCCCTGACGTCAGAGCGCCAGGGGTACAAAGCTCCCAGCCGACACCATGTTCTCCAGTCTTTCTTGCCGTGCGGTGGAAGCAGTTCACAAGTGCCGGTCGGCTGACTCCTGATATTTTTGGTGCTTCATTCCAAAGACTTTCTTCTTCTTCTCAAAGCTAAGTACCCCGTTGGGGAAACTTTTTTCTTGCTCCAGTCCGATGTCAGAAAAAGTTAATAATTGTATTTCATGTGTGAAGCAATACCTCATAAGGATTTCCACTCTTACTGTATTCCTTGTCTAGGCCTGACTACGACGTAGCTATTTGTCGGTTTTGTGCTAGATTTAATCAATGTACTATTAAGCGGAGATACGATTTTGCTTTTCACTACTTTGGCAGGCGATTTAATTACATTATGTCGTCGAACACGCTTCCGACTACCGGAGTTCACAAAAAGCGCAAGGATAAGGACAGGCCTCTGAGGTCCAAATCAGACGACGGTTTACAAGCAGAGCCAGCTACAGGTTCAGCCGTCGTCAGTGAGGCGCTTTCGCAGCCCCTGTTGTCGGCCATTTCAGAACCGCTTGCCAAAACGGACTCCCACAAGGAGCCAACTAGGCCTTTGAGTACTCCAGGTGCAGGACCTTCGGACAATGCTCCCTCGGATGGGTCCGGAGCCGCTGTGCAGGTACCGGCTTCTGAGGGGGTTTTCAGGCCTACGCAGCTTCAGATAAAGGCAAAGACAAAGGCAAAGACTCCTTCTAAAACAAAGACTCAAACCCAGGCCTCCTCTGATCTGGGACCTAAATCACAAAAACAAATGCTTAAAATGGCGGAGGACTTACTAACTATGATCAGGGGTTCACATCCCCCTCCAGACAAAAGGCCAAGACAAGAATTGGACTATGAATCCTCTGATCAGGCATCTATCTCTTCAGTGTCTTCCTCTGAACAGGATTATACTTTCCCTCCTTATGAGGATTCTGATGCTGAGGAATCCATTCCTTCAGCTTCTCCCCCTGAGGATTTTTCTTTTAGGGAAACTTTACATGACATGAGGGAACATTTTCACTGGGAAGGACAGGAGTACTCTGAATCTAAGATAAGGCCCCTGGCTATTCCTCCTGTTTTGGATATTGTGGATGATATCTTTTCTGAGGCTAATTTAACTCCTGACTCCTTTCCTCCAGCCCCTGCAAAGCCTGATAGATATTACAGAGTCCCTGACTCCCACCAGTTTCTTTATAAAAATCCTATTGCTGATCCAGAAACCATTTCTCAGGGTCCTAAGAGTGTTAAGGCTGCCACTGCTAAGAACCCTATTCCTTCAGATAAGGATTCTAGAGCTTTGGAAAGATGGGGCAAAAAAGTGTACACTTCTGCTACTTTATCTATTAGGGCTTTGAATTGTCAATTTCATATGCTAAAGTATCAGCAATTTCTGCTATCTGTTATGAAACAAAAGCTAGGTACCATTTCTGCATGTGCAGATAATAAGGAATTACACGATTTGATGCATGCTACTGAGCAGGTGGGGAAACATACCTTACACTGTGGTTTTGATGCTTTGGAGGCCTCATGCAGGGCGGCTGCCACTGGCATGGTCATTAGAAGGCATGCTTGGTTAAAGGAACAAAATTTGCTGATCAAGTGAAAGCAAAGTTACTGGATGCTCCTGTTCAACATAATGTTTTGTTTGGGTCTAAGGCTGAAGAGGTGATAAAGAAAATGGAGGATAAGGCAAAATCCATGCAAACAGTTAAGGATTTCTTACAAGTTCAGCCCCCAAGATGTAGCAGAAATTGGGCAACAAAAAATTGGTCCTTTTCCAGCTCAGACAGGCCTCGGAGGGGTAGATATAGGCGCCCCAGAGGGAGGGCCCAAGCACAGACCTCGTATAGACCTAGACAGTGGAGTGCTTCCACCCCCCCCAGGGATGGAGAGGACAGACCTCAGTCTTATAGGAAACAGGCTCAATGACTCCCCCTGCATGGCTCCAGGAACCTCTCTCCTGGAAGCCCCTCTAGGAGGAAAACTCTCTCTTTTTCACCGAAATTGGACTTACATAACCCAAGACAAGTGGGTTCTGGATGTAGTTTCAAGAGGTTACAAATTCCACTTTCATACCTTGCCAAGACCAAACGGATGGCCAGACCTACCAAAACACTAATGGGCAGAGGCATTAAACCAGGTGGGATCCCTCATGGCTATGAGGGCCATAGAACTGGTTCCACAGTCAGAGACGGGGCAAGGCTTTTACTCAAGACTCTTTCTAGTTCCCAGAAAACAAAATTCTTGGAGACCCATCCTGGATCTGTCAGTCTTAAATACTTTCCTGGAGATACCAAAGTTCAAGATGCTTACTCTGCAGCAGCTCCTGCCAATGTTGAGCAAAAATGCATGGATGGTGACATTGGATTTAAAGGAGGCTTACCTACAAATTCCTATCAGACAGGAGTGCAGAAGATACCTCAGGTTCAAGGCAGGCTCGAAACATTACCAATTCTCTGCGCTGCCCTTTGGCTTGTCTACTGAGCCCAGGGTCTTCACCAAGTGCCTGGCCCAGTAGTAGCTTACTGCAGACTCAGGGGAATTCAAATTTACCCTTATCTGGATGACTGCCTTATTCAAGCAGACAGCAAGGATGTCTTACTGCAGCACCTGGAATTTGTTCAAAATCTACTCAAGTACCTGGGATTCACTGTGAACATAAAAAAGTCAGATTTGACACCCACACAACAGTTAACTTTCCTGGGTGCTCTTTTAAACACAACAACCCAGATGGCATTCCTGACATCCGAAAAACAACTTCAGCTGGCTTCAACTTTCAAAACCATGGCGTTAATGTCTCCGCTAACAGCAAGGAAATTCCTGCAGGCTTTGGGTTACATGGCCTCCTGCATCCTTCTCATACCATATGCAAGACTGCACTTGAGAAAGAGACAATGGTACCTAAAAAGCGTATGGTCCCAGCATTGTCACAGTCTAGACACACAGATTGCTGTCTTGCCTTGCCTGCAAAAGGAATTCCATTGGTGGGCCATGGCATGTCTTCAAAACAAAGGGAAAGCCTTCAGTCTGCCTCCAGCCTACCAAATGTTAACCACGGACGCCTCGGATTACGCATGGGGAGCCCACTTGGGATTTAACCCTACAGTGATGACTGCAACAGTGAAACACGATGAACATAGTACAGTTGTGTACACTTACCATAAATGTAGATGTTCGAGTGTCGTCACTGTTGCAGTCTGGGTTACCCACCCACCTGTCCCCTCTTATTCTTTCATTAGTGTGGTTCCCTGCTTCACCCTTCTTCTGAGGTGTATTTGCTACAGGGTATGGGGTTTGTTGTACCTTACCTTTAGCCTTTACTTTTGGGCACCTGACATCTGGGGCAAGAAAAACTGGAGAACATGGCGTCGGCTGGGAGCTTTGTACTCCTGGCGTTCTGACGTCAGGGAGGATGACTGAACAGCCTACGCCAGACACAGACTTTGGGATTCTGGCCGACCGAGGGAACCCTACAGTGATGACTGCAACAGTGAAGACACTCGAACATCTATATTTATGGTAAGTGTACACAACTGTACTTTTCGAGGAGGCCCATACCTCCAGGATGAGGAATACATAATCTTGGTATACACTGAATTTTATATATCATTTGATAAACGTCAAGCATAGTTCTTGTTTTCCTGTTCAACTGTTCCAGTATTTTTTGGGTTCAGTCAGCCCAAAACTGTAAGTTAAAACAGGAAGATCAAATTTGTTTATAACTTGGACTTGGTTCCTAGATGTCAGGACTGTTTCAGCATTAATTTTAGTCTCCTAAAATATTCCTTACTGACTTTTGTTCTCATTTGCTCTTGTTTTAGTTTCAATCTTTCATCTATTTCCAGATGTTTATACAGTTCCTTCTGCTCAAATTCCTTTATACTACATTCCTGTTCTTGAGTGATATTTTCGTTGTGCTGCAGCTTTCCTGGTTTAAATGTTGCTTTTGCACATTTATCAAGACTAAATGACATTCTTATATCATCGGAGAAAGTTTGAACCACTTGCACTTCTATTTTCAGGTCCCCATCTGATGACCTGTACAGTTTTAAGTCATCCACAAAAAGATGAGAAGTCTTTACACTTGGCTGTTTTCTGGGAGCCAAATTGTAACCGTGACCTAATCTTTTAAGTAGACGGCTTAATGAGTTAAGAGGAAGGCAAAAATGCAGCATTGACAAAGAGCCACCCAGGAATATCCCCCTTTGAAATTTTATCCCTGGGATAATAATTTGTCTTTTGTCATGGCTTAGCTGCAAAGTGTTTTGCCACTGTTTCATAGTCACTGTAATGTAATTGATCAATGTTGGGTGTATCTTACACATATGTCAACTTTCCTTTTTCCATGAATGTGGGATGCTATCAAATGCTTTTTGTAATCTATCCATGCCATACTTAAATTCATCCCTTTTCTTACAATTTTCCATTATGACTTTAACAACAAATAATCCTTTGTTCCATATGACTTTAGTTTGTTATTTTGTTCTATTGCCAAGACTGAGTTTTCTTCTAAATAACTATAAACTCTGTTGGCATCAATTCCAGTATATAATTTATACATTGTTGTAAGGTAATTTATTGGCCTATAGTTTTTTGGGTAGTTTGCAGATTCACTCTTAAGGAAGAGTATCATTTTTCCTGTTGTTAACCTGGTTGGTGCCTGTTTGGGATGCAAAAATAAGTAGATGTTCTTCGTGTTTCACTGTTGCAGTCATCAAATTTGGGTTATCCCTGCCAGGGTAGCCCTCAGCTGGCCCGAATACCAGAGGCTTAGTATTTCTGCGTCAGTTGCTGTCGCTTCAGGACTGAAGTCAGGTCATCAGTAGTATAAAGTAAGGCAGCCGACGCCATTACATCAGTCTTTCTTGCCACGGAGCTCGAAGCAGAAGCAGTTAGCATGAGTGCCGGTTGGCCGCTACCGGAGTTTCGTCTTCCAAATTGAAGGTGAAGTCTTCTAAAGCTAACCACCCCGTTGAGGATCCATTTGTCTTGCACTAACCGATGTCAGGAAAAGTTAACAATTGTCTCACCTGTGGAAAGCAAATACCACACCAAGACTTTCATTCTTACTGTGTCACTTGCTTGGGCCCAGACAACGATGTCCCCTGCTGTCACTTTTGTGCTTTGTTCAACGCCAGAACTGTACGTCTTCAGGCCCTTATTGTAGCTAGATGTTTTCGTTTGCAGTCCTCTAATTTCGATATGGCTTTGGTAAGCCATCCGATAGCAGATCTTCTGAAAAAACATAAGGATAAAGACAGAGACAGACTGAACCTGTCCAAACCTACCAACGACGTTTCCATTACGCTAGTCGTCAGTTCTCCGGTCCTCAGTGAGTTGATTTCGCAGCCCCTGATGCCCGCTTCTGTGGCTTCGCAGGCCGCTACCGAGACCCTTTCGGAGTCCAGTGTGCTGCAAAACTCTTCTTCAACTAAGGAACTTGCAGTTGTCTCTCCCTTGGATGGGCCTGGAGCTGCTGAGCAGTACTTCGCACTACCGATTCTCGACACAAACTGATGACTTCTTTCACGTCTATTGTTCTTTCGAAAACTACTGAGTTTCTAAGGCCCAGGGTAGGAACCACACCCAAGAAACCAATGACCCAATCTCAGGCACCTGCTTCCTTGCCTCAAATGCTTAAAATGGCAGAAGACTATATCATGTTGATCAGGGAAAGCCAAGCTACCCCTTTCAAAAGAAAAAGAGATCTGTCCCCAGTAGTTTTGTCTGAACAGGAGTCTGAGGACTCTGATGCATCTGAATATGAAGACATGCAACCCCTCTCTGCTTATGAGGATTCTGAGGCAGAGGATTCCATCCCTTCAGCCTCTACCCCCGAGGAATTTTCCTTTGGGGAAACCCTTCATACCTTAAGGGAGCATTTCCAGTGAAAATGTCAGGACTACCCTCAGTCTAAAAAGAGACTCTGGGAATTCTTAGATCTTCCACAGCACAGACTCCTGGCCATTCCCCTAGTCCTGGATGTTGTGGACAATGTTTTCCTGGAATCCAATTTGACTCCTGACACCCTCCCTCCTGCACCCAGAAAACCAGACAGGTACTATAGAGTCCCTGACTCACACAGATTTCTTTTCAAAAATCCTACTGCTGTCCCTGAGGTAATTTCTCAAGGGCCTAAAGGAATTAAAGCAACCTCTGCTAAGAATCCCACCCCCTCAGATAGGGATTCTCGAGCACTAGAAAGATGGGGTAGAAAAGTATACACCTCTGCTACTCTTGCTATCAGAGCACTAAATTGCCAGTTCCATATGCTAAATTTCAGCAACTTACTTTGGAACTCCTCAAACAAAAAGTGTCTTCCTTTCCTGCTTGTGCAGAATTTAAGGAATTGCAAGAGTTAATGCATTCTGCAAGTCAAGTAACTAAACAAACCTTACACTGTGGTTTTGATGCCCTAGAAGCTTCTTGCAGGGCAGCAGTCACCGGTTCTGCCCTTAGAAGGCATGCATGCCTAAAGGAACAGCCCTTGCCAGACCATGTTAAATCTAAATTGTTGGATGCACCCTTGCACAAAGACAACTTATTTAGCACTAAGGCAGAGGAGGTCTTAAAAAAGATGGAAGAAAAAGCTAAATCTATTCAGACAGCTGAGGATTTCTTACAGGTCCAGCCACCCAGGTTCAGCAGGCATTGCCCATCCAAGCACTGGTCCTTTCCTGCTCCCACCAGGTCAGTTCAGCCCAGACCCCGTGGAAGCAGTCCCCCCAGTCAGCAGCCACGGGGAATGCAGAGAGCAAAACAGTGGAATTCCTCCACTTCAAAAACAGGGAGTTCTAAGCCACCCCCTCATGGTAAGAACTCACAATGATTCTCCTCCCCCACACCCTCCCTCTGCCCAACTTCACTTACCCCTAGGAGGAAAACTCCTTTTACGCAAGCACCTGGGCCACCATCACCAACGACCGCTGGGTCCTCAACATAGTGTCCCAGGGATACAAATTTTCTTTCCACTCTCTTCCAACCCCAAAAGGGTTCCCAGATCTACCTCCAAACCAGTGGGCAGAGGCGCAAAAGCAAGTCCTTTTCCTGCATTCTGTGAGGGCAATAGAGCACATTCCTGCAGAACAGAATGGCCAAGGTTTGTACTCCAGACTTTTTCTGGTACCCAGAAAAGAGGGCAACTGGCACCCCATCCTCAGTCTTTCCATTCTAAACACCTTCCTGGTGATACCAAAATTCAAAATGCTCACCCTCCAGCAGCTGCTACCCATGCTCTCCATGGATGCTTGGCTAGCCACCCTAGACTTAAAATAGGCATATTCTACATTCCTATCAGGGAACCATGCAGGAAATACCTATGCTTCTGGGCAGGATCTCTGCACTTTCAGTTCTCTGCACTTCCCATTGGCTTATCTGCTAATCCCAGAGTTTTCACAAAATGTCTGGCTCCAGCCATTGCATCTTGCAGACAAAGGAATATCCAAATTTACCCATATTTAGATGACTGCCTAATTCAGGCATACAGTCAGGAAAAGCTGCTCAAGCACTTGGCCTTTGTAAAGTCCCTACTGGCCTCCTTAGGGTACACTATCAATGAAAAGAAATCCAAAGTAGTACCCACCCAAAGGATTATATTCCTGGGAGCAAGCCTGGACACAGCATCCCAGATGGCATTCCTTACACCAGAAAAGCAAATTTACCTGACAGCCTACTTCTCTCAACTAGCCACCAGACCCCAGTTATCTGCAAGGAAAATCCTGCAAGCTCTGGGGTTCATGGCATCTTGCACTTTACTCATTCTACATGCCAGACTGCATATGAGGAAACTTCAGTGGTACCTAAAAAGCCTTTGGTGTCAACACTGTCAAGACCTGGAAACTCTTATACCAATGATACCTTGCCTCAGGAAAGATTTTCTTTGGTGGGCAGCAGCATGCTCCCACAACAAGGGACTACCTTTCTCACCACCCCCCCGTCACCCAGACCCTCACCACAGATGCATCAGACTATGCCTGGGGGGCACACCTGGACAGCAGGTGCATACAGAGCCAGTGGAGCCCATGGTAACTCCATCTGCACATCAACCAAAAAGAGATGTTAGCTGTCCAGCACGCATTGACAGCTTTCTGGCCTCTTCTCTCCCCAGGGGCTCTCCTGATCAAAACAGACAACACCACTGTGATGTGGTATATCAACAAGCAGGGAGGGACTCACTCCTACATTCTATGCAGGCTGGCCATGACCCTTTGGCACACAGCATCTGCCATGCAGCTTCACCTGTTAGCACAATTCCTGCCAGGTTCTCTAAACTCTCTGGCAGACCACTTAAGCAGAAATCTTCTGGACCCACATGAGTGACAGCTGGACAAAAGAACTTTCACCCTAATAACTCAGAAATGGGGCACCCCGAAGGTTGACCTCTTTGCCTCCCACACCAACCATCAGCTCAGCAAGTTCTGCACCAGGGAGCATCACTGCATGGCTTGGAAAGTGGATGCCCTGATGTCCTTCAAGGATGCATCTGCAGTCCTTACAAATGGGTTGTCCTGTCGTCAGGCAGCCCTTCGGTCGGCCGGATTCCAAAGTCTGGGTCTGGCCTCGGCTGATGTCGCACTTCACCCGACGTCATAGCTGCAGTTATTCGGGTATAAAGGTATCAGCCGACGCCATCTTCCTCAGTGTTTCTTGCCCCAGATGCCAGGTGCCCTCTAGGAAGGCTAAATTTGGATAATTGCAAAAGTTTTCAAATAAAAGAGAGCAAATAAAAATAAACATGTATATACATATATACAAACAAATACACCATAATAGATTCCCCCAGCTAGCTAGAAGATGGGTAAATACCCTAGGAGTACCTCAGAGGGGAAGGAGGGAGGGTAATCCTGACTGCAGATGCATGCCTATCGGACATCTACATTTATGGTAGGTACAAAACTGAGGCCAGACCCAGACTTTGGAATCCGGCCGACCGAAGGGCTGCCTGACGACAGGACAACCCATTTGTAAGGACTGCAGATGCATGCCTATCGGACATCTACATTTATGGTAGGTACAAAACTGTACTTTCTTCCCCGGGTCAGTCTATCGGTCTACACCTTTCCTCCACTACCTCTCATCACCAGGATACTGCTGAAAGTAAGAGAGGAAAAACCAAGGACAATTCTTATTGGTCCAGACTGGCCTCGCCAGCACTGGTACCCAATGCTGCACAGCCTGTCCCGTCTCCCGCCATTGCACCTCAATCAGACCCCAACCCTCCTGACCCAGAGGGAAGGAGAATTCATGCATCCCCAATTGCAGACCCCCAGTTAGGCAGCCTGACTTATTCCCTAACCACTGATCAATCTGCCAACCTCAGTAAACAGGTTGTAGATGTTATACGTGAAGCCAGATGCCCTAGCACTAGAAAGTCTTAGGCTGACAAATGGAAAAGTTTCTGCACCTGGATTCAGTCTATGGGAGCCAGTATGGCACAGCCCTCCCTCCCTCCCTCTCATCCTGGATTACTTAGTTGACCTGCTACACAGTGGTCTGTCCTTTTCCTGTATTAAAATTCATGCCTGTGCTATCTCTGCTCATTTCCCCACTGAGCAGCCCCTTTTCTCACACCCTCTGATCAAACAATTTCTAAGAAGGGCTAGCAACTTAAGGCCACCCAGAAGAGCACCTACCCCAGCTTGGGACCTTAACTTTGTGTTGGAAAAGCACACCCTGCCCCCCTTTGAACCATCATCTTCAGCAGAGTTAAAATTTCTCTCCTGAAAGACTGCTTTTCTTCTGGCCATCACTTCAGCCATAAGGGTCTCTAAACTACAAGCACTCATGGCTGTGGAGCCCTTCATCATCTTCCATGCTGACAGGGTTTCCCTCAGGACTAACCCGTCATTCATGCCCAAAGTGGTGTCCAGTGTGGCTCTCAACCAATCCCTTCATTTGCCCACCTTTTTCCCTAACCCACAGAACAAGGGGGAAAGGATCCTGCACTCTCTAGATGTGCACAGACAGCTCAGATTCTATCTAGACAAGACTAAATCGTTCAGAAAGTCTGATCAATTGCTGGTTAGCTTTGCAGGGGCAGAGGGCAAAGCCATCTCCAAACAAACAATTTCCAAATGGATAGCACACTGCATCCATTTCTGTTACAGGCAACACAGAAAGCCTCCCCCTAAGGGAGTCAGGACTCACTCCACCGGAGCAGCTTCCACCTCTGCAGCTTTCCTCAGAGGAGTCCTCACCAGGGGCATCCTGGAGGCTGCTACCTGGACATCTGTTCACACTTTCACCAAACATTACCACCTGCCTATCTTCTCCAAATCCAGGGCAGGCTTTGCCATTGCAGTATTGCAGGGCATACTAGCCAGCCCCTAGTCTCCTTGACTGATTCTACCCTTTTCCTCAGCTTTGGGAATCAACCCAAATTTGATGACTGCAACAGTGAAACACGAAGAATATAGTACAGTTGTGTACACTTACCATAAATGTAGATGTTTGCGTGTATTCACTGTTGCAGTCCTGGTTTCCCTCCCTCCATCCCCCTCTTTTTTCTCTCTCTCTCTCCTTACAAAGGACATTTTGGTGTTTACTTTCTACTGATGGGGTTCTTCCACCGTAACCTGGCTCCCACTTGGGGGATCCTGACAGTTATGGCAAGAAAAACTGATGTAATTGCGTCGGCTGCCTTGCTTTATACTACTGACGACCTGACATCAGTCCTGAAGTGACAGCAACTGATGCAGAAATACTAAGCCTCTGGTATTTGGGCCGGCCGAGGGTTACCCTGGCAGGGATAACCCAAATGTGATGACTGTAACAGTGAATACACTCTAACATCTACATTTATGGTAAGTGTACACAACTGTACTTTCTTAATCAGGGCTAGATCTTTGGGAAAAGATGTTAATACTTTTAGCCAAAAAATTGACACTGCATCTTAGACATGAAGTCTGAAACTTAAATGTCAGACATTATTTTCTTAGTTCAATCCTCTGTAATTTGCCAGAAAACCACAATTTTATGAAAAACGGACCAAAAAATATGACGCAAAAATCTGGACATTCTGTTAAAATCTGTACAGTTGAGAGGTAT
Source organism: Protopterus annectens (assembly GCF_019279795.1). Classification (NCBI taxonomy): domain Eukaryota; kingdom Metazoa; phylum Chordata; order Ceratodontiformes; family Protopteridae; genus Protopterus; species Protopterus annectens. The sequence goes on from NC_056744.1 coordinate 983,700,571, forward strand.
GTACAGTAGATCCCAGTCTTTTCTGATACTGCACATTGTTTATTCATGGCTATCTTTCTAAGTATTTGTGTTGAACTGTTCCTTCTTCTGTATTGTTGTAACAGTAACACTTCTTGTCTTAATTGCTCAATTTCCTGTGTAAATCATGCCATGTTTAGATATATGGTGTATTTATGTGGATAACCAAAAATTCAAAGTTAAAATCTTAATGTGGTAGTTCACACTGCTTTTCATTAAAAGCTTTCATCATAGAATGTTCTGTATTCATAGAGTTACTGCTTGAAAGGCTATCACTTCTGTTTGCTAGCACTCACTAGCTTATTAATAGATTGCCTCCTCAGGGTAAACTGACTAGTCTGTAAACAGCTAATTCCAGAACTGAGGTTTTGATATTATACTTCGCACTTTTACATTCTTATGTTTGCTTTATTACACTACTTTATTTAGAAAATTGTTCAAAAAGGCTGCAGTCACAGAAACGTGTAATTCTGAACTGAGCTAAAAAAACAAAAATTATTAATTTTACTGCTGCTTGCCCTGTTGTACCTTATGACTTGTAGTACAGAGAATGGGTAGTGTTACTTGACAGTGCCTTTTGCTTTTGTGAAGACACTGCATCCGTATTGTATGAAGTACCATTAACTGGTTTTATGACCAGTGCGTCTGTTGGCATGCTGCCATATGCCTTGTGTTACTTTCCAAGTAATACTTGCGAACATGTTCTGAAACTTTCTTACATCCTCGCTAATCACAAGGAAAAAATGGTTACATTTGACCCCCTTTAGAAAACCATTGTTTTTATGTATTGTAATGTGAAAGGATAGAGAGGAAGGAATTGGGGAAAATGCAGTGAAGCAGGACCCTATCCCCACCCCCACAATAATATTTTTTGCTAACCAGTTCATCTCATTTTACGTTGCTTCTTTCAGAAGCTTGAATGTAATTGTTATTTTCCTTGGTTTACACAATTATCCTAGACATAGTTCAGATTGAGGATACTGTGGATTGAAAGAAGCAGTTTTCATTGGAAAACAGTTTGATTTTTACAAGTCACGATGACTGTCATTTGGGTTTTCAAGACATTGTGCCTACATAAATGTTGGGTAAAAACAGTCATACAGTGAGGTGTGTTATGGAGTTTGATGCTGTACATTCTCACAGGTTTCAAAGATTAGTTTGGCACCTTAAATTAAAATAGCAGGTACTATGCCAATGTTATGTAGAATAAATGTAGATTCAAATAAATAATGCACACACATTTACCAAAAACTAGATCAGTAGTTATTTTAATCAGTAGGATAAAAACCTGTTTCGATCATAAAACTTATCAAAAGGGTATTATTTAGTTTCTACATATATTTCAGTTAATTTATGCTTTATTAATGTAACCAGACTATGCTTTCATCTTAGTAATATAACTTGACCTTTTGTCCTGGTGCAGTGTTGCTTTTTAAATCAGATGAGCCTTACAGGTCCTGTATATATTGCATGTGAAGTATTACTATGCGGTAAGATTTTATGAAGAACTTCAGAATGCACAATGGTGTGTTACCCATACCATGTCTAATACTTTTATCATTTATTACATGAACTTCAAGTACTCTTGCATCTTAAGCACTGTTATATCATTTTGATTTAAGTACACTGTATTTTTGTCTAAAAGTACCCAGAGTTTTATATTATCTTGTGGAGTACCAGTTCTTGGATTATCCCTTTAAATAAGCTTTTTTGGTTCAGCTGGATTTCCCAAAAAAAGAAATTTGAAATAAATTAGTAATTTTATTATAATTCTTTCTGAGATGTGTTTCTTCAGTCTTACACTTGTATACAGGCCCGGCCTTTGGTCAACTGGTGCTGTAGGCAAAAGGTCTCCACAGAACCTCCAACACCACCCAGTACCCTCATCCTGGTGTACCTACACCATCCAGATTACTGGAAAAGCACCTCTGCTACAGCTGTGCCCAAGGCGGCCACCTAGCTGGCCTATGACTAAGGCTTACTATGCTTGTATAGTTATAAATGCTTAATGAATGCTATTGTATCTTCCTCCTGCGATCATGTTATCCTTTAATATATGTGAAGATAACTTTTGCTTCTTCTCATATGACCTTTGACTGTTACATTCGTTTAGGTTCGGTTCTTCTTTGAAGTAATTGTGTAATGCTTCATTATGAAAAAGGGACTTTCCGAACTGATATGAAAGTCCAAGCAAGTCCACATTAGCAGCAGTCTTTGAAGTGATATGATTAACTCTGCTTCCTGTTGTTATTAGACCCTCTCCCCTACATCTTAGCCTTCTTCCCCATCCCCTCTCTGCCTCATGCTTTCCTGTTGTTTCGATGCCCCCTGTCCATCACCTGGTCTTCCATCTCTTCCTTCCAGTCCTGAACTTTCTCTGATACAGAGCTGGGGCAGGTTTGGATCTTAAAGCCATCCAGGGTGTCATGATGGTGACTACTTATGTCAGAGGGGTTTATTAATAACATGTCCTCATTTTCCCTCTCCTCCCCTGCATTCATCTTCTTAGAGTGCTCCTTCCCTCTATGGATCATGCCTCCCCTTCAGGAGCACCTTAAATGAACAGCCATCCATCCCTGCTGGTGGCCTGTGCCGCTAGTCAAATCCTGGTTATGTAGACTATAGTTAGAGCTTTATCCTGCTACACCATGGCCCTAGCTTCCATATCTGAGCCTTTTAGTAATAATTCTTCTTACAATACACTGACACATTGTTGGCTTGTTGGCTCATTTTTAGGTTATTAGAGTAGATCTTCCAAGTCCCTTTTTCATGACTGTCAGTGCCTTCTGTCTCTTTCAAGTCATTCTTATTTTGTGTTACTTTACCCTAGGGGCATAACGTCTTACTTTGCTTTTCAGCTTACCTGCCAACATTCGGACTGTTCCATTGTATTGCCTAATTTCCTTCTCATTTTTTTCACTCCTCAGGGAGTAACACACTTTTTTCCTGATGTTGCAGATGATAAAGACATTATAAAGGATTATATGTGGCTCCATGGACAGTAGAAGTGGTGTATAGAAGCAGTTCTTCTCCTTTATGGTGTAGTTGATGTTTGTGGAATATGCATTGATTGTTATGGTTATTGGGTATGAGACAAATTTGGGGACAGATGATGTAGGGCATTTAGGAATGAAAAACTTGCTATACAGAAGGAAACTTAAATTGATTGGGGAAAATGTATCAGTAAGAAGTATGAGAAAGTAGGCATTAAAGTAACCCCATGACTTCAGCTTATATGTTTTGGGGTATAAAGACAGATGTATGAGCATAGATCCCCAGACTCTCACCGCCAGCCCAAATGTAGGTCTGGCATCTGTTGGATTGTTTGTTGTTTTGTTCTTGGTACCTTTGCTCTATTCATTTATCCAGATAAGTGCCCCATTGAGGAACCTTCCTTTTTATCTTTTGATATTTTGTTAAATTTGTAGATGTCAGCTAGGTGGGGTAAGTGTGAGTGTGGTAGACAGATTCTGTACAAGGACTTGCATACCAAGTGTATTTTTATTTTTGCCAAGGTCCAGAACACAATCAGATATCTTGGTGTGTGTGTGTAATTCATTCCAAAAACCCTTTGAGACCCAGCATCTTAAATGCATAGCTCAATCCAAGATGGCTGACTCCACTTCATCGGACGTCCGTCTGTCCCCAAAGGAAAAACTTGAGGCCTCGAATGGATCTGCAGTCCAACATTTCTGACTCTGACGTAGCCACTGAGGTTTCAGAACCCACTGTACGTCAGGCTGTTGGAAATCTGTATTGCTCCTCAGGCCTTGCAGACTGCTGATACAGCCAAGGGAACGGCATCTCAGCATTTCAGAAGGACCGCATGGCGTCCCTCAAATTCTAGTTAGTAAAGAAAATAGAGGGCTCTGGCTGACTATGTTTCCAGATGACTGCAAGATAGGAACAGTTATTCAGTCCCCAAATGACTTAGCTATCCTACAGGAAGAATTGTCTCAAATAAATAACTGGTGTCAAAATCATGGTCTGAAACAAAATGCATTATTGTATCCTTTGGGAAGTTGTCTACCCAAGGAATCTACCACAGTGACAATATTCCCCTAAATGTTGACCCAGCTGTTTGGGATTTGGGAACTTATATGGACAGCGACCTAACGTTTGACTAACGTGTTTATTGTTGTATGAAAGTCCTTCTACATTGCACAGAGTATAAGCAAAGTGATTATGTCTGACTCTAAGGATCTCATTGTTCCCCTTTACTCAGCCCTCATTAGTCCAGTCATGGAACATAGCAACTGGAACGCCCACAGCGTTACCTTACTAAAAGGACAGAAGGCCTAAACAACATACCCTACATGGACCAATTCAAAGTCCTGTTACTGTACTCGCTACCCTACAAACTGCTAAGAAGTGGCCTGTGTCTGGCATACAAGGCATCCTACAACCCATTATTGATGGATTACCTACATGTGAGCAAGTTAAATGTCATCAGAAATACTCCCGCTAGGGATCTAAACCTTTTTTGCAACATCAATAGAATGTTTTGGTAGGACAGTTATATTTTGCAGAGGCTACCACTGCTGTGAAACTGACTCCCCATCCACATAAAACAGAATTCATCCCTGTCCATTTTCAAGTAAAACTTAGATCTGTGGATGGGAAATAGAACATTTACCCCAGGACTGCCCTCTCTGCTACTAATGGACAGATGCATCTCCTAAATGCTTTGTCCCATGCATGGGTCCCCTCAAATAATCTATGGTATGATCCCAGTTTTTCTCATTAAGAGTAGTATATAATTATAGACCATAGGATGGGTAAGATCAATCTGTTACCACATCAGATAGGTTATTTCAAGCACAAAGAAAGGGAAATTAGCTAGGCTTAAAATGGCCCAAAAGGGCTGCTTGCCTTGTACTTTTCCATGAACCTGTAAGAAATCCCAGACTCTCTAATAGAGGTCAGACATGGTTCCGAGCTTCCGCGTCTCATGAAGGCAAATATCAGGCCTTAAAAAGAAAAGCAGAAGACTAAGCATGTGAGCCTCCCCCTCAGCAGCTACATTGAATCAGTGGCTGGACTTCTCACAAGGATTATTCATAGCTATTATGTTTAGGAAGCCTCCCTCCTTCAAGTCTCCACAACCATAGGTTACTCCTCTTAAATCTACTTTGGTTTCCTCCTTCTTTGATAATGAGCAAGACTCTGACTGACAATTCTCTGGACTGTTGCTCTCAGCTGCATTCTTCAGGGCAAATCTCTTCCAATGAAAGAGACTCTGTCTCACCTGATTCCCAACATAGAGGAAGCTTCTTTTGAGGAGACTATACAGAACATGAAATGTTTTGATTGGCAATCCACGCAGATCTCTGATGTTCAGAAGAGGTATTACAGCCTCTTGGAGATGGGAACCCTTGCCAGTTTTCCAGTCCCACATGTTCTTGAGGCTTTTCAGGACACCTTTTAGTCCACCTCTTCTGCACCTGATTCTCAACTACCAGCTCCTAAGAGGCAGACAGGTTTTACAAGGTCCCTGATGACCTTAAATATCTGTATTAGAACCATGTGGTAGACCCTTCTGCATTCTCTTTCTCTTCAGATAGGCCCTCCAAGCTTCCTCCCAGTGCTAATGCCCTACCTACTCGTAATGATAGTAGGGCTATGAATAAATTGGAGAAGAAGGTTTACACATGTGCTTCACTTGCCTTTAGTGCATTCATTACCAGACTCAAAACACAAAATAATTGATTTCTGTTCTTAACTCATTAAACAAAATTATCTTGGATCCTTCTTCAACAGACACTAAGCAAGAGATGCAAAGCTTACTTTTGCAGGCCACTCAAGATTACCAGAAGCAACATTAAGTGCACTTACGGTACTGTGGATGCTGCTTCTAGGTCAGCTGCCACTGGATCTGTTACAAACAGATATGCATGGCTTTGCAGTCAGCCTATACCTGAGGATTTTAAATAAAAAATTCTAGATTCACATTTGGACAAAAACTTACTGTTTGGCTGCCAGACAGACATTAGTAACTGTATTTAGAGCACAACCTAGAGCTGTTTACTGAATGTCCTGTTTGCACTTATTTTTAAAATCGTTTTTTTCTCAAAACTTGCATTTTATCTGTCTTTGGCCTAGTACTCTTGTGTGGGGTCATTTACTGCACTGTTATAATTTGTTGATACTTGTGAACCTCTGCTATCTCTGAAAAAAACTTTTTCCCACTTTTCTGAGATTTAAAAAAGTTCAGTTACAGGCTTGCTGTTCTTGAACTGTTTGTAAGTTTCTGTGAGGCCATTTTTTTATTGGGCTGAAGGGAAGTCTCTCTGTTGGTCAGTGGCAGTGAAAAACATTGAGCAGCCTGCCTGCCCCTGTGGGAGTGGTTACTGACTTGAAACTGTAGTTTTATTGGCCATTTTGGGTCAATTCCAAAACTCCTTCATCTTCCTCTCTTAAAACCTGGTTGCCTCGTGGTTTTGGCATCTTTTCAGGCTTGTTGGTTGTTGGTGAAGCACCCACCAAGAGGAGAAAACGCTGAGAGAAGAAAGGAGCCACTTTTGAGATTTTAAGTATTTTTCCTCTGTTTATTTGCTAAGTTTTTCTGCATAGCCACCTATTTGGAGCATTTTCTGGTTTGTTAAACTTGATTTCTGCATTAGTAACTGTATTTAGAACACAACCTAGAGCTGTTTACTGAATTTCCTGTTTGCACTTATTTTTAAAATCGTTTTTTTCTCAGAACTTGCATTTTATCTGCCTTTGGCTTAGCACTCTTGTGTGGGGTCATTTACTGCACTGTTATAATTTGTTGATACTTGTGAACCTCTGCTATCTCTGAAAAAAAACAAAAAAAAATCTTGCTTTTTCCCACTTTTCTGAGATTTAAAAAAGTTCAGTTACAGGCTTGCTGTTCTTGAACTGTTTGTAAGTTTCTGTGAGGCCATTTTTTGCTTGGGCTAAAGGGAAGTCTCTCTGTTGATCAGTGGCAGTGAAAAACATTGAGCAGCCTGCCTGCCCCTGTGGGAGTGGTTACTGACTTGAAACTGTAGTTTTATTGGCCATTTTGGGTCAATTCCAAAACTCCTTCATCTTCCTCTCTTAAAACCCTCTTTTGCGCGGTTTTGTGCATAGCGCAACAGCGGGCAGCGCCACCTAATTGGGTTTAAACTATTCCTGGTTCCACAAAGTCTGCTCTTCACTTTTTCCTTTAGAACTGCTCTATCTCTCAATTTAAACACCATATTCTCATTCTAAGGCCCTTCACTGGTCCAATTAAGTAATCCTACAAGTTAGCACTATTAAACCATAAGCACTACTTACTCTTATACTCTACGATTACCCTGTCCTCTATTGGTCCATCTTAAATTCAGTTTCCCTATATTACTCTAGCATGTCCAAAGGTCAGTCAATGGTTTCCTCTCCAGTCCAGCTGGTGAATCTGGGAATTTTGAGGCAATGTTACAACTGTCTCATGTACACGGACAACCCTCTCCTCCACCAAACAGGTTCAAATATATGTGAGAGATGCAACTATTTAGCCAAACTGGAGGCTGAGCTCTCTCATCTCAAAACTGGTGTAACCAGTCAGGAGGAGAAGGTAACCTCACACAACACAATTCCAGTATCACATAGTCCCACCACATCAGCGAACCAAACACATAAATACACAAAACATACTGAGGCTCTAAAAAAAATCTACCTAAGCAACAGAGACCTCCAAAGCAGACATCCAAGCAAACGCTACCTCAAAACAAAACACGCACAACACATAACCCACAAAGTCAGTGTGCCAAGCAGCCACAGCCCTTAAGGCTGAATAACACACCTGATACTCTTGTAATAGGTGACTCTATTGTCAGACACACTGACGTCCCGCTCACCAGGCTGAATAAAGAGAAGGTCACGGTGAGCTGCCTGTCAGGTGCTAGGATCCGCCACATAACGCAAGCACTCAGGTCACTCCAAAGCAAATACAAATATGACTCAGTCATTGTACATGCTGGTGTGAATGACCTGAGACGTACCTCCCTGGACTACATGAAAAGAGACATAGAGGAGCTCTCTGATCATGTAGCCCAGGCTGGTATGACCCTGACCTTGAGCAGCATCTTACCCTCACCTAGAATGATGCCACAGTACAAAGACAAAATGATCGATTTTAACAATTGGCTAAAATTTTGGTGTCATTCAAAGGGGATCCAGTGTCTGTCAGCCTGGGATGACATGCTCGACAAGTCACGTTGCTTCGCTAGGGACGGCTTGCACCTGTCACCACTGGGATTTCGGATATTGGCAAAGGCTCTTGCCACCCCCATAGTGCCTTTTTTAGGCAAGGCTCAAAAGTCAAACCCACCCCCATAGACAGCACAAGGAACAAGAAACTAAGGGTAATGCTGCTAAACTCCAGAAGTCTTAACCTCAAGATGCACGCACTCGAAGCTCTCCTCAGTATGGAGAACATCGATATCTGTGCAGTGACAGAAACCTGGTTCAAGGCTCCAGAGAGCACCCCAGCACTACCAGGCTAACCTCATATCATGCTTTTTGGCCCCAAAACCCGGACCGAACCACAAAAGGAGGGGGAGTTTCCATATTTATCAAGGATATCCACACCTCCAGGTTAGTGGCATTGCACGAAGTATTGGAGACCATCCATGTGCAACTAACAGTGGGCAAGACTGCTTTTCAGTTTATAGCATCCTACAGACCACCCTCTCAAAGTCAAGAATCCTACTCGGCTTTCCTGAAAACATTGGAGAACATGAAGATCTCTCCGAACACCATTATATTGGGTGACTTCAACTACCCAAACATTGACTGGGAGCACTACTCAAGCCCCAGCACCTTAGCCCAAAGGTTCCTGGAAATTATAAACTCAAATGCTATGGAACAACTAGTCACCACTTCCACAAGAGGGGACAACATATTAGACCTGATCATTACCAACATGGGGACTCTATGCTCCACACCAGAAGTGTATCCCTCATTGGTAAGATCAGACCATAAATTAATTTCACTGGATGTCCACATCCCGACCCCACCCCCAGCCCAGAAAACCACAGTGAAAAACTTCTCAAAAGTGAACTTCTCACTTCTCAAACCCAAAGTGGAATCCCTCAAGGCCCCAGGGCCAGTGGAAACTACGGCCCAAACTGCAGAATTCTATATAAACGCATTCTACGGACATCTCCGGGAATGCATGGATCATGCTATCCCAAACAAAACCAAGACCCAATCATCCAAAGGCAGGCGTCCAGTCTGGTGGACCCCTGCCATAAATAAACTGTACAACAGAAGGAGGAAGCTACTACATGATAGAGCAAAATCCCTAATAGGGAAGGCATCTCTGATCAGTACTAGCAAAAAATTACGATCCTTCATAAAATCCTCCAAGGCCAGCTTCGAGAGAAAAATTGCACAGGACACCAAAGACAATCATAAGGCTTTTTCAGTTATGTTAGATACCTGGGATGCAACTCCCAGACTTGTTCTGAGTTGATTCTAAATGACAAAAAATACACTGAACCCACAGACATCACCAATATCCTGGCAGACAGGTTCAGTGCAAACTTCTCCACCCCCCCCAAAAGAGCAAGTATCTATCCCGGCAGAGGGCTGCCTCCCAAACATCTCTGATGCTCAGGTGAAGGCTGCCCTCTCCAAAGCAAAAAACACTGCTTCCATGGGACCAGATGGCATCCCAGGTTGCGTCCTACATGAACTCCAAGAGGAACTAATCCTCAAATAAAACAGCTATACAATCTCAGCCTCACTACAGGATATGTGCCCACAGAATGGCGTACAGCAACAGTGGTCCCACTCCACAAAGGTGGAGCCTCTACGGACGCTGGAAACTATCGCCCCATAAGCCTGACTAGCTTAGTCTGCAAGGCTATGGAGAGGATCATCATGGAGCTCATAAACAAAGACATTGGAGACCTACAGACACTAGATCCTACCCAGTTCGGCTTTGTCAAGGGCAGATCCTGCCTTTTGAACCTGGTTGACTTCTTCGAAACAGTCACCAAAGCCATAGATGAAGGAAAGGTAGTCCACACAGCCTATCTGGACCTTGCAAAGGCATTTGACACAATACCCCACTCGGGCATCATAGATAAGCTATCCAGCTTAAATATAAACCCCTATGTCACAAGATGGGTCGCAAACTGGCTCAAAGACAGAACCCACAGAGTGAGAGTTGCTGGAGCCATGTCAGACTTGAAACCAGTCACAAGTGGCGTCCCACAGGGTTCTGTCCTGGGACCACTCTTGTTCGGTATATACTTTTCTGAGGTACAGGCAAACGTGGGAGGACTATGGCTCACCAAGTTCGCAGACGACTGCAAACTGGGCGCCATAATCAACTCTCCAGCTGACACAAACATCCTTCAAAAAGGTCTCACAGAGACAGATAACTGGTGCCAGCACCATGGTTTAAAGCTAAATGCCAAAAAATGTATAGTCATACCCTTTGGCAAAAACAATGTGCCCACAAATTACCACATAGGCGGAAACCCATTAAGTACAGAGAAAGTTATTAGGGACCTGGGGACCCAAGTTGATAGCAATCTCTCCTTTGAAAACCACATTGCCAAAGTGGTTAGAAAGACCTACATAGCCCACCTCATCACGAAGGGTTTCATGTCTAGATCAAGAGAGGTAATTGTGCCCCTTTATTCATCCCTCATCAGGCCCATCATAGAATACAATGCCCCTTTTGGGATGTACCTTACCCGACACCTGCAGCAATTAGAAAGACGCCAAAAGTATCTCACCAAGAGGATCAAGGGTCTCAAACAGATGCCATATGCTGCTCGGTTAAAAAAACTCCAGCTCTACTCAGTTGCATACCGCCTACTTCGAGGTGATCTATGCCTGACATACAAAGCTATGTCAAATCCAGAATTAATGGACATGCTCCACCTCAGTAAATCTAAATCCCTTAGAGCCACACGCTCGAGGGACTTGAACCTCAGCACAGAAATAAATAGAACTTGCTGGAGGGACAGGTTCATAACCCAGAGGCTCCCTTGGCTCTGGAATAGAATTCCAGTTCATGTGAGGCAGAGCACCTCACTGAATCTCTTCAAGAAGAATCTTGATAGGTGGATGGGGGATCGTAGGTTTGTCCCAGGGATTACTCCCGTGTCACTATTAGACAGAGGCACAGTAAACTAAACCTTAAAAAGGGCACAGTATACTCAAATCAAGGGGTGGCGTAAGCCATACAGAATCGGGCTAGGCTTATAATTGCCCCAGGGCAGATAGCCTAGTATGAACCTATGAACACTCTGTTCAAAACTCTCCAAGACCAAGGTAATACCATGAAAGACTGCAGGCAGATCCTAGTCTCATCATTTCCTAGATACCATAGTAACTACCCAACCAAATCTACTTTCTTCATTAGAAAGGACCCTCAGGCAGTGAAGAGAACCTTCAGCTGGGAGGCCACCCTTTAGAGGCAAAAACCTGTGCCTACCTCTACAGCATCCCTCCCCCTGTTCCCTTGCCATTACTCCTCTTTCTCAAAGGCTATCACTATCTGGCTTGGTGGGATGCTATTACCACAGACATGTGGGTTCTCTCCATCATCAGGGATGGCTATGCCATGTCTTGGAAAAGCATTCCCCCTCTGAGAGGCATGCCTCCACCTCCTCAAAACCAAGTATCCCTTCTGACTACCATTATTCAAGACCTGTTGAATCATGTTGCCATCGAACAAGTCCAAAAAAGAATTCATGGGAAAAGGGTTTTTTCCAGGATTTTTCTAGTCCCAGGAAAAGAAGGGCAGTAGAGACACATCCAAGACTTGTCCATCTTGAACACCTACTTGAAGGTACCATCTTTTAAAAATTTTCTCTCACCCTTCAGTCTCTTCTACCTTTCATCTTCCCACAGGCTTTCTTAACATCATTAGACCTCAAAGATTCTTACCTATACATTTCCATTCCTCCGTCTTGCAGGACATTCCTCAGGTATTTCTCTGGCTCCTCGCATTTTCAGTTTATTGCTTTGCCTTTTGGTCTTTCCATAGCCCCAGTAGTGTTCACAAAGTTCCTAGCACCTTTAGTAGCTTTCTACCACACTCCAGGAATTCAGATTTTCTACTGCCTGGATGACCTTCTAATCCAGGCTCTATCCCCAGAGATTCTTCTTCAGCATCTTCAGTTCACCTTCCATCTTCTGACAGGTCTGAGGTTCACTATACACTAAAAAACTTACACATGGCTCCTACATTGGGCCTGGGATGCAGGCCGGGCACAAAGAAAATGCATACTTCTTGCCCCAGGAGAAAGTTTTCAGCCTGTCTAGCTACTTCCAGGACCTCTTCTTTGCAACTCATTGCTCTGCAAGGGAAATGCTAAGGACTTTGGGATTCATGGCAGCTACCATCTCGATACTTTCTGTGGCTAGACTCCACTTGAGGAAAATTCATTGGTACTTGAAGTCTGTGGTCCCAGCCACCTCTTGGACACCATGTTTCCCCTCTTCCCTTGTCGCAAGAAGGAGCTTATGCTGTGGAAGAGACAGATCACCCTCAACCCAGGATTGCCTTTCACACCTCCTCCTCCTCTTCAACAGGTTCATACAGGTGCCTAGGGTGAGGCTGGTGGGGAGGCATGGACAGGATGACACCAAGTGCAGGGGGAAATGGCAACCCCATATTCTGAAAGAACACATCAACCTGAAAGAAATGAGGGCTCTTCTGCAATCTCTTTAGATTTTCACCCCACCCCCCTTTGGAGACCTGGAACACTCAAGTGTACACAGAGAACACTGTAGTCATGTAGTACTTAGAGTGAGACACCAGGTCTTGCCAACTTTGCAGTTTAGCACTGGAGGCTTGAAATCTGGCAACACAAATGAACATTACATTTGTAGCCACATATATCCCCTTTCAGGACAGTGTGCTAGCAGACTGCTTAAGTTGCTCCTTGGAGGACCCCCATGAGTGGACCTTGAACAGAGAGGTCTTCCATAACATCCCACTTCAGTGTGGCACTTGTTAAATAGACCTCTTTGCTTCACCTAGCAACCATCAGCTCCCCCAGTTCCTTAAACAGAAATGGTTGCCCCACAGCCTTTAAAACAGATGCCTTCTATTTCCAGTGGTCAAGGAAGTTCCTCTATGTCTTCCCTCCTCTGCCTCTCCTTCCAGAAATTTTTCCTCAAGGCACAAGAAGAAACATCCAAATTCCTCCTGCTGACTCCATTTTTATGAGGCAAGTTCCCCCTGCTATTTCACCTGGCAAAAGGAAATTAAAGATGGATTACCCTGCAGCTGGACATGATTACTCAGCAAAAAGGATTGCTGCTCCACCTGAATCTTCCATCCCTCAGCCTAACCCTGTGGATGATAGGATTTTAATCCCTCAAAGACATCTCTTCTCTGAAGAGGTGGTACAAGTCCTACAACAGGCTAGAAGACCTAATACCAGAAAATCTCACATGGCTAAGTGGAAAAGTTTCCTTTCTGGTGCTGCAAACATAATGCAAGTGCCTGTAGTACTGCAGTATCTCTGCGAGCTTATTCGGTCAGGCTTAGCCTACCTACCCATAAAAGGTCATTTACCTGCTATCAGTGCCTGCCTCCCGTTTAGCCCTCCACCTATGGCTAGGCCAGAGGTCAAGCTTTTCCTTAGGGAAGATATGCATCTTAACTTCTCAAGGAAACCCCACTCTCCTCCTTGGGATCTTAATTTTGTGCTATATAAGCTTACTCTGCCTCCCTTTGAACCAGCTTCTTTCACTTGTCTGAAATTCTATACTTGGAAAACCATCCTCCTTTTGGCTCTCTCCTCTGCCAGGAGGGTTTCTGAGCTACAAGCTCTTATGGCCATTTCTCCTTTTCTTATTTTTTACAGAAACAGTTTGACTCTCTGAGCTAACCCATCCTTACTGCCTAAAGCAGTAAGTGAGCTGTCTCTCAATTAGGACATTCACCTTCCCAGTTTCTTTCTCAATCCCCAAAACAGAGGGGAAAGGATATTACATTCTCTAGACATTCACAGGAACCTCAGATTTTACCTGGATAAACCTAAATCCTTCAGAAAGGCTGACCAGCTGTTTGTATCCTTTATGACTCGTAAGCTGGGACAGCCAGTCTCCAAACAATCTATTGCAGCCTGGATTTCAGAGGCTATTTCTTGATGGTAGTAAAACTATGGTAAGACCTTATCTTCCTGCTGTAAAGCACATTCCACTAGGGCAGTCTCTTCCTTGTGAGATTTTCACAAAGAAACAGACTCCAGATCTATTTTGGAGTTAGCCACTTGGTGTGTGTACACACTTTTACTAAACACTGCAAAATTGATGCTTTCCTGCCCAGATTGCTGAACAGCTCTTCTTCTCAATAACCAACTACCCTTCCTTTCTCCTTCAGCTCTGGGAATCACTCATATGTCAGGAATACTACAACAGTGATTTCAGTCAGGACACAGTACAATTGTATAAGAAATTAAGATAACAGTAGAGGTCCTACTGATCACTGTTGCAGTATTCCATCCCATCCTCCATCCCCTCTTCTCTTAGGTTCATAGGTATGTACTAGGCTAATGGCCCTGGGGCCTTTACAAGCCTTAGCTATAGGATTACCCTGGCATAGTGCTACCCGACCTTAGTTCCCAGTGCCTCTGTCAAGTAGAACCACTGAAGTTATCCCCGGGGTGAATTTTCTGTTTCCCATCCACTCATCAAGATTTCTCTTGAAGAGGGTCAGTGAAGTGCTCTACTTGACATGTTTGGGAAGTCTATTCCATAGCATGGGCAGTCTCTGGGTTATGAACCTGTCCCTCCAGCATGTTCTTTTAATTGTGGTAATGAGGTTGAGGTCTCTGGAGCGTGTGGTGCGGAGGGATTGGCATTTCTTTAGATGTAGCATTTCTAACAGAGCTGGGTCAGACATGGCTTTGTAAGTCAAGCAGAGATCGCCTCTACATAGGCGATATGAGACAGAGAATAGTTGGAGTTTTTTGAGTCTGTCCATGTAGGACAAGTGTTTAAGGCCTAGGATCCTCTTTGTGAGGTACTTTTGCAGCCTCTCCAGTTGTTGCAGGTGTCTAGTGAGGTACATGCCAAATGGGGCATTGTACTCGATGTCTCGCCTAATGAGGGAAGAGTAGAGGGAGGCAATGACCTCTTCCTTCCTGGATGCAAAACCCTTAGTAATGAGATGTGCCACATAGAAGGACTTTCTGACCACAGTGGTAATGTGTGAGGTTGCTGTCAACCTGTGTTCCCAGATCTCTTAGCCTTCTGTATTCAGTGGACTACCATCAATGTGGTAATTCATGTGAACTGGGTTTTTCCCAAAGGGGATGACGACACATTTTTGGCATTGAGCTTAAGGCCATGGTTCTGACATCAGTCGTTGGTCTCAGTGAGGCCATTCTGTAGGATGTCAGCATCACTTGGGGAGTTAATAATAGCTCCAAACTTGCAATTGTCTGTGAACTTTGTCAGCCAGAGTCCCTCCGTGTTGGCCTGGACTTCAGGGAAGTAGATAACAAACAGGAGAGGACCTAGGACCAAACCCTGTGGGACTCCACTTGTGACTAGTCAACAGTCTGACTTGGAGTCAGCTACTTTCACACTGTGGGTTCTATCTGTGAGCCAGTTTGCAACCCACCTAGTGATATAGGGATTGATGCCTACTTAGTGAGTTATTCTATGATTCCTGAGTGGGGAATGGTACCAAAAGCCTTGGCCAGATCAAGGTAGACGGTATGAACCACCTTGCCTTCATCCACAGCTCTGGTGACTGACTCAAAGAAGTCGACCACGTTGAACAGGCATGATCTACCCTTCACAAAACCAAACTGTGTGGGATGCAGAGTTTGGAGATTCCCTATATCCTTGTTTATTAGGTCCATGATGATGCATTCTATAGCTTTGCATGTCAGGCTCGTCAGGCTAATGGAGCGATAGTTCCCAGGGTCTGTAGTTGCTCCTCCTTGGTGGAGAGTGATGACTGTAGCAGTGCGCCATTTGGTAGAGACAAAGCGTGATGTGAGGCTGTGATTGAACAGGGCACACAGGTGAGGTGCCAATTCCCTCTGTAGTTCATGTAGAACACAGCCAGGGATATTGTCAGGTCCCATAGCAGCTGTATTCATGTCCTTGGACAGTGCTGTTTTAACCTGTGCAGCAGTAATACTGGGTGCTTGACAATCTACTGGTATTGTGATTGGTCCTTTGGGGGTGGGGGTGGGGGAGTAAAGCTGGCACTGACTCTGCTGGCCAGTATACTGGCAATATCTGTTGACTTGGTATAGGAGGTACCATTGTGCAGCAGCTCAGAGCAAATCTGGGTATTGTCATGGAGATTCTTTACATAACTATATTAGGCCTTGTGGTTGTCTTTACTATCTGCTGCAATTCTGTTTTCATAGCTAGCTTTACAGGATTTGATGAGGGATCTCAACATTTTGTTGAGGCTGATAAGGGAGTTTTTCCAGTCTTAGGACTTCACCTTATTCTGCATCAGTTTCCTCCTTCTGTTGTAGAGTTTGTTAATGGCAGTGGACCACCAGGTTAGCTTCCTTTTTTTTTGGAGGAGAGCGTCTTGGTTCTATTCGGTATGGCGAGATCCATGCATTTGTGTGCGTGTTCGTACAGTGCATTGGTGTATGATTCGGCAGTCATATAACTATTCTCCATTTGCATGGGTGCCGTGAAGTTAGCTACCTCTGTTTTTAGGAGCCCAAAGTTAGCTTTGGAGAAGTTTTTCATGGTGGTTACCTTTGTGGGAGGGGGTGGGGGGGTGGGAGGGATGTGGTTTTCCAAGGTGATTAGTTTGTGGTCGGATCTAACCAGGGAGGAGCTGACTATTAGTGTAGAGCAACGGTTGCCTATGTTAGTAATGACCAGGTCAAGGATGTTGCTACCTCTAGTGGGGCTAAGAAGGAGCTGGTCCAGGGCATTAGAATTAATGAACTCCAGGAATCGTTGGGCAGGTGTATTGTTACATGAGTAGTTTTCCCAGTTAATGGAGGAGTAGTTGAAGTCGCCTAGTAAGAGAGTGCTAGGTTGGACCCTAATATTTTCCAGGGTGCTTAGGAACATGGAGTGTGAGTCTTGGAATATGGTTGGTGACCTATAGCAGGCTACGACCTGAATCGCTGTCTTACGCAATGTTTGCTGCATCTGAAGTATCTCTGATACGTTATGTTGGGCTACCAGTCTGGAGGTGTGCACATCCTTTATGAATATTTATTTATTTATTATTTATTTATTTGCAGTTTGTTTGTCAGGATGGTCCATTGGGACAAGAAGAACCCATTTTCAGTGGAGTCCTGGGGAGAAAAGATCCATAACAACAAAAGTTATAAACAAGTAATTGTAGAAAGCTACACAATAACAACAGTTATAAACAAGTAATTATATAACAGTAAATGCAGAAGTACAACTAAAATCATAGCGTTTACAGATACAATATAAAGCAAACAATCAAGGATAAGAAAAATAGGACAAATAGGAATTGTTGTAATTTCTTGCTAGTATTTTATGAGGAAAGGAATAGGACTGGAGTACCTGAGATGTCTTGGGTATGGAGAGGAGAAGAGGTTATGTGGGATGGGTGCAGGAGCATTCCCAGAGAGAAGTTAGGTGTGAGTGCAGTGAGGTTTTGAAGGAAGAGTGACTAGAGATGGTGTGGATGGATGGGGGAAGGGAGTTCCACTAACATGCAAGGGCAAAGCATAGGAGATTTTTGCCAGGAGGAAACACCACCTCCTTTGGAGCTTCGGTCCAAGTTGTGGGGCCAAAAGGTGTAGAATGAATTATAGCCTCGTAGTGCATGGGGTGCTTTCTGCTGTCTTGAACCAGGTCTCTGTTACAGCACAAATGTCGATGTTCTCCATTTTAAGGAGTGCTTTGAGCGAGTGCATTTTGAGATTTAGACTTCTAGTGTTGAGCAGCATGACCCTCAGACTGAATTTGTTTGTAGCTGTTATGGTGGCAATTTGGTCTTTGGAACACTGCCTAAAAAGGCACTATAGGAGTGGCAAGAGCCTTGGTCGGTATCCAGAAGCCCAGGGGTGACAGATGCAGGCCATCTATGGCAAATCATCAAGGTCTGTCATTCATGTCATCCCAGGCAGACAGGTACTGGATCCCCTTAGAATGACACCAGAAACTTAGCCATTTGTTGAAATCCACCATTTTCTGCTTGTACTGTGGTATCATTATGGGTGATGGTAGGATGCTGCTCAGGGCTAGGGTCATACTTGCCTGGGCTACATAATCCGAGAGCTCCTCCATGTCTCTCTTCATGTAGTCCAGGGAAGTACGTCTCAGATCATTCACACCCACATGTACAATGACAGATTATATTTGTACCTGTTATTGAGGGACCTGAGTACGTGCTTTATTTGATGGATCCTGGCACCTGACTGGCAGCTGACTGTTACTTTCTCCTTATTCAACCTAGTGAGTGGGACAGCATTATGCTTCACTATCGCATCACATATGACTGGTGTTTTGGACATGCTGTTTTGCCTTATGTGCTTTGGTTGAGTGGCACACTGTTTAGGAGAGTTATGTGTCTCGTGATTAGTGTTGTGGTTGAGTGCATTTCTGCCTTGGAGATCTCTGCTGCTTGGGTAGATTTTTATTGAGAGCCTCTGCGAAGGTGGGTGTGTGGTTTGTGTTTTTATGTGAAGGCAGTGCTGGTGTATGTTCTTAAGAGCTATGTGTTCCATCTGGTGTGGTGCAAGTGTTGACCTTCTCTTGACCAGCTATTCCAGTCTTGAGTGGAGAGTGCGTGGCTTCTAATTTCGATATATAAGTGCATCTCTCGCAAGTCTGAGTGTTGGGAGGTAAGAGAAGAGGGTTGTCGGTGTGCATGAGGCAGTTGCTACATTGCCTCAGGATGCCCACGTTCACTAGGTTAATAGGAGAAAGCACAGGGAACTGACCTTTAGATATGCTTGGATGGGTGGGCATTGATAATAAGTACTGGATCTGTTTCCTTGTAGAATATTTAGTGCTGGTAGCACTTTTGTGTGCTACAATAATTGCTACAAGAAGGCTGGTAAAGTGCTAGACTAATAAGCTAGTTTAAGTGCAGGAGGGGAGAGGAGAGAACTAGTAGATCTAAGGGACAAATTGAAGATCAGACTTTGGCACCGCTCAGGAGCTTACAAACCATCCTGGATACAGTAAGTTTGTATCTGGAGTAGACTAGTTACAGGAAAGGCGGGAAACGAGCGCAAACGTGGGCTTTTAAACCAGAAAGTTGAGAGAGATGGAAAAACTGCCCAAATGGCCAGTAAACTACAATTTCTGGGCCAGAAAGCACTCCTCTTCTAGTAGATAGGCTACCTAGTGCTTGCCACTCCCACTGATAAGTTAGAAGGCTTCCCTTCAATACAGAAAGGCTTGGGGGCCTCAGAAGCTTATAAACAGTCCTGGATAAGGCAAATCTGTATCTGGACTAGACTAGTTACAGAAAAGGGGGGAAACAAGTGCAAATGCGGGCTAATGTTGATGCTGACTCACATCCATCTTCAGTTGTGTATCCCCCTTTGCTCTAGAGCTTGCTCTTTTACATGAGTACAGGGGAGTTTTCTTACCAGTTTGAACTACACCCCTCTTAGCTGACCAGTCTTCAGGCCATTGACTTGGAAATTGTCTGAGGATCCATGCTCGAATGCTTGTCTTTATACCACAGCACATGTGAGCTGAGGTCACGTATCAGATGTATGACCTAAGAAACGTAAAGGTTTGGTACCCTGACAAGACATCAGTGGACAACCCATATGTCAGGAATACTGCAGCAGTGATCAGTGGGACATCTACAGTTCTGGTAATTTCTTACACAGCTGTACATTCCTTTAGCTGTTTAAGCTATTACGTGGTATATAAGGCTATATTCCAGTCTCTCAGACCTTACTCCTTTCCTATTACATGTATTTCAATTTTGTTTCCTTTTTCTCAGTCCTTTCAGTGTTGCTTATCTGCTTGAGTAATCCACAGATTAATACATAACCCTATGATACACACCCATATGGATCAAGAACTCTAGCATGATATTTAAAATATATATCACCCCGATTAGATTCTTGTATTTTTTTAATCAAATAATATGATTTTATAAATTTCCCTAGAGTTTAGTGCATTACTGTATTTTTTGTCACAGGTAGACCATATTCTAGGAGGCATATCTAAATCTTGTAACAGATCAGGTCCTCCATTAACATGTTCATCTTTGTTGCTGTTGCACCGATGGATTTATGCACTGCTATCTGAATGATGTCTGTCTGTTATAAATGTTGCTGCTTGGTTATTGTCTCATTCATAACTTGTGTCAGTTCTTTTTATATTACATTTCTTACCAACACTTACCATCACTTTCATATCTCCTTGTGTACGGTAACGGAAGCATTATAGCCATCTATGTTTTAGCCCATGCCTTCATCTTTCATCCATATTTCCTGTACTGTGATTGTTTTTAGTTTTATTTCTGACACCAAATTTTCCCACCCTTGTCTTTGCCTTAAACTCTTAGCTAATAATGAATTATATGTACATTGTCTAACTGAATTTGTTGTGACTTAGAGGCAGTTTTTACACTGAAGTACTGTGTGTGTACAGCGTATTATGAAATAGCAAACCAAGATACGTGCATGTCATTTTTTAAGATGGTGAAATATGGTAGTAGTTAGTGAATATGAAGCACCTGAAAGAAACTGTATGTTAAAAGGAGGGCTTGAAACTCATGATGGCAGAGACAGTTCCTTCTCAGTTAGAGGAACTATGAGGTTCAGGAGTGAAGACTTTTGGTAAAGACAGACCCGAGAAGTCTGTGGATGTAATTGTAGTGTTATAATTTTCCTAAATTTGGGAGCTTTTCTCCCCGGGCCTCTACTGAAAAAGGATATGTATCCAGTTAGACTAGCCCGGTCAACAAATGTAAAATAAATAAATAAAAATAAATGTACTGGAAGACTTGTAGGCTTGCATATGACCTTAGTTCTGGATTATACTGGAGACTGTTGGTAGTTTGAACAGAGCTGCAGTACCCCCCCCCCCCCCAAAAAAAAAAAAGAAAAAAACTGTGGAGTTCAGAGTTAATTTGAGAGACTGTAAGCAGTGAACTGTATTTTGAGTTATTTGAATGTTATTTTACCTAACTCTGAGATGGTCATTATTATACTTAAACAAAGCACACTTAGATTTGCAACTCTGTCGCCAATGTGTTTATATGCCATACTATCTATAGCTGTGGTAGCAATTTTTTTATACTGCTCCTCCTAAAACTATTCACCAGTCTTAATGTCATACAATAATGTCCTTTTACCTTTGGCAGGTATATGTAGTCAATCCTTTGCATATTACCTGTATTTGTTGTTAAAGAAGTAGTAGCAGTCTAATTCTGCAAAAAAAAAAAAAAAAAAAAAAAAAAAATACAACAAAGAAGTCCCAAAAGTATGAAAATACAACAAAAAGGCCAGTAATTGATAGTTAATGTTTGTATAAAATGGCATTGTTTTTTCCTTACTGATGTACTCCTTGAAGGCATTTCTTGCCGAAACTCTAGAGACTGGACATATTCTTGCTAATAAAGTGCAAGTTGGTGATTTTTATATTTTTTACTGGCCTTTTTGTTATACTTTCAAGTAATTCTGCATATCTTGCCTTAGTTGAGAGTTCTGATTTTATTGCTTAGCCATAATTTCTTTTGTGTGGGTGACAGCTCCATTATCATATGACTTTTGTCTTTTTTTTTGTAAAGGTTACTATGACAGTGAATGAAGGCCTTTCGTGTACATATATCCTACTTAGATTTTGCTAAGACTATTATGTCAGTTTCACATAAAAGAAAATGTTGAAAAGTTCATCATTTACATGCTTCTCAGTGGAACGATGGTTGAAAATAAAATGCATCACGTCTATATAGGAGGCCTCTTTTTCAGACTATTCCATTGAAGCTCAGTGCTGGCTTCTCAGCTGTCTGAAATTTTATATGTTAAGTTGTCAAACTCGCCTTCATTCTTGCTGGATGGGTTCGGAGCCGATCCTCGGCTCCGACTCGGCACTTGCTAAGCTCGAGAGCTAATTTTACCAGCTCGAGGCAACCCTATATCCCATGATGCAAGGCGTGACTACCCAGATCTCGTTTGCCACTTTGCGAAGAGGTCTCTTTTTACCAGCTCAGGTAAAATTTTTGGTATTTCTGTACTAAAAGTCAGTCAGGAAAATTCCCATTTTCATTATTTCTTTTTATTAACAGTTAGAGTAGAATAGTACCTATCTATCTTGCCCTATATTACCTTCTAATTTGTATTAGGGATAGTTTTTCCTCCCTTCAGGACTTAAGCCTCCCTTTCATTATTTTTCTGTCAGGAAGTCTGGGTGTGTTAGTCAGTTTTTTCCCCTTTTATTAGTTAACTGTGTGACTGGTGTGTGTGTGTGTGTTTTTGTGTAGGCATACCATGTCAAAAGAAGTAAAGGTCTCAGGCTTCAAGAAGTGTGACTCGTGCTGTCAGAAAATGTCTCTGACAGACGGTCACACTTCTTGTGTGTACTGCCTGGGGCCTTTACACCTGCAGGACTCCTGTGCTATTTGTCACTCCTTCAGCCAGAGAGTCCTGCAGGAACGTAGAAACAAATTAATTCTACGTGGCTTGTTGAAGCCAGAGGGTTCCCCGACCAAGACTGGGTCGGCTAAGCCCTCTAAGCCACCTAAAGCCCAGGCTGTAGCTCCTAAGCCTTCGGCGGTGGCTCAGACTCCTTCGGAGTCGAGATCGGCTCCGACTGGAGACAATCTTTCTATCTCTGAGGTGGTGGTATCGGCGCTGGCTGGCTCAGATACACTTGCACCTATGTCGACATTGGCTCCGGCCGGAACCGACGTATCTTTGTCCAGGACTGGTGCCGATAAGCTGTCGGCTCCATCTGGAATCGAAGGGTCTTCGGCTCCGATGGCACTTTCCAAGAAGAGATCTCGGTCCCCTTCCCTGGAATCGATTCGATCGGCTCCGGGATCTCTTCTACTTTTGGAGCGGAGCCATCGGAGCCGATCTTCAAGGTCTTCCAGGCTTTCAGACCATGACTTGGAGAGGGTGGTAAGTAGACTGCTGAAGTCACAGGCACTGGCCCAGATGCTCCATAGCCCGTCTCAGCAGACGACCGCTATCCTTCATTTTCCTGAAATTCCTCCTCCGACTCTGCTTCAGAGTTCGGAGCCGGAGCTTCTCGGAACGTTGACCGTGGGTGCGCCGGAGCCGATACCTCCCCTGTTGGCTCCATCGTCTTCGACTCCGATTTCCTCCATGAGACCTTCCTTGGAGGGATCCGGTCGTTGGGTCTCCCTTGTCGGCTCCGAGGGGGCGAGTGGCATCAGACCCTTGTCCGACCCCGCTCTCCCTCTTGGAGCTTCAGCATTGGTGAGCTCGGCACCACATCAGCCTCGGAGCCTTCTCTTTCAGCGGGACCAGGGATTTCTGTCTCTTCGGAGTGGGAGTCTTCTGGCCTCCCTGGAAGGGGAGCCTTTGAGGTGATGAGGAGTGTTCTAGCCCCGGAGCTGAGTCAGTGGTCAATTCCATTAGCTCCTCCCTCTTCGGTGCCTGTCGATGTCTCTTCCCATTCTCTTGCTCCTGGACCCAGAGATCCATCGCCCCAGGTTTCCCCATTGGGAAGAACTTTCTCTTCCGAGGTTTCTCCTGATCCTTCGGGAGAACCCCCGCGTAAGAGGACGTGCAAGAGGAAGCACACAGTCTCCCCGGAGTCTACGACATCAGATACCGACTTAGATGAGTCGAAGGGTTCCCCACGGTCCCCCTCTGAGGATGTCTCCTTTTCAGACATCCTGGAACTCCTTAAGCAGAGGGGGAACTGGCCTTCCATTAACCCCTCCGAGGATGAGTCGGTATACCTGGAGGCTTTTGGATCTCGACTCTCCACCTCCTGGGTGTCTCCGCCTTTCGACCCGCTCATGGAAGTGGTGGCTTGAAAGGCATGGGTGGCCCCGGATTCTGTGGAACCAGTCCCCAGGAGGCCTTCTAAATTCATCACGGCCCCCGCAGACAAACAGTTTCTCACCAAGGGTGTCCCTGTTGATGCCATGGTGGTGGCAGCTGCCACCAAGAAGGAACTTGCCGATCCTTCTGTACCTGTCCATCCTCCTAACAAGGACTCTAGGACCATGGATAGGTACGGTAAGCGGATGTTTTCTTCAGCGACCTTTGCCATGCGCTCGGTGAACTATCTCTGTCACTTTACCCAGCTTCAGAGAGATATTTTCAAGGAACTAGGTGAGGTAGTTCAGGATCCATCAGCTGCTGGGGCTCAAGAGAAGATTGCCTCACAGCTCGGAATCCTAAATTCTATAACTAACTCCTCCATGCGGCTCATTTCTTATGCAGCCGATGGGGCGAGTAGAGCCACAGGCACAGGAGTAGCACTTAGGCGTCAGTCCTGGATGCGGCTTTGTAATTTCGCAGACCCCTTTAAGGTGTCCTTCACTAATACTCCCTTCGATGGTTCGGCTTTGTTCGGACCTCAGGTGAAGGACACATTGACCAGGTGTGAGCAAGACGGCAAGACTCTTTCTGCCGTAGGAGTCCATTTCTCCACCCCTTCAAGACCCTATCCTAAAGGTCAGAAGGGAGGGAAAATGTGGTTCCGCAAATCTCAGGGAGTCACGACGGACACACGTGGTCAGTTTACCCCCAGAGGCAGAGGGGGTAATAACAATAGACGCCACCCTAGGGGCAGAGGGGGTCCGCAGAATCAGGGCAGCAGAGAGCCTCTCTCTGATAAACCCTTCCAGCACCCCTGAGGTGTTGCCTGACTGTCCACCCTTGGAGGCAGTCGGGGGAAGATTGTCGCTGTACCCAACAGCCTGGCGTTCCCTTTCTCAAGACAAATGGGTACAGTCGATCATATCCGAGGGTTACAATATCCCTTTCGTGAGATATCCTGCTCCTCATCAATCCCTCCTGGACGTTTCACCCGGTCTAAGGGAGTTGGCAAAGCTGGAGGTATCAAAGCTCCTAGCAAAAAGAGCCATCCAACTAGTACCAGCAGACCAGGGAGGATCCGGAATCTACTCAAGATTCTTTTTGGTTCCCAAAAAGACGGGAGATTGGAGACCAATCTTAGACCTCAGCAAACTAAACAAGTTTGTCACGAAGGCAAGGTTCCGGATGGTCATGCTTCAGTCCACTCTACCCTTCTTGGGCAAGGACGACTGGATGTGCTCAATAGACCTTCAGGATGCGTACACATAAAAATTCACAGGCGCTGCAGAAGGTTTCTCCGCTTTCAGCTGGGGACCAGTCATTTTCAATTCAGAGCCCTGCCCTTTGGTCTCACTACAGCCCCCAGAGTGTTTACCAAATGTATGGCAGTGGTCACGGCTCACCTGAGACGTCAAGGATTCCAGGTGTTTCCGTATCTAGACGACTGGCTCCTCTCTGCCACCACCAGGCATCAACTTCTCAAGGCCAGGGACTACACTCTTCACATCTGCAACCAGTTAGGGATCTCTATAAACTTCGAAAAATCTTCATTGTCTCCTTGCCAATCTATTACCTTTATAGGCGCAGAATTAGACACTGTCGGGATGTCAGCAAGACTCACAAACCAAAGAATTCTGGACATCCAAAAATATGTTCGGATCATACTACTCAGCAAAAAGATCAGGGCCAGATTTGTCCTGAAGGTGCTAGGTCTTATGGCTGCGGCCATCGTACTGCTTCCTTTAGCTCGCTTCCACATGCGTCTTCTGCAATGGATGTTATTCACCCAGTGGTCATTCCAGCAGCTTCCCATGCGCCACGAGATCTTTGTGACGCAATCTTGCAAGAGTCACCTAACCTGGTGGATGTCTTCTCCACAACTCCATCAGGGCCGACTGTTTGTTCCCCCAGTCCCGGTTGCCACAGTCACTTCGGATGCCTCTCTGATCGGGTGGGGGGGGCATTATCAGGGCAGGATGGTCCATGGGACTTGGCAACCCATAGAATACCATCTGCACATAAATGTCCTAGAGATGAGAGCAGTGCTTTTAACGTTGCAAGCCCTCAGCGACTTTCTTCCTTTAGGGACTATTGCAGTTCAGACGGACAACATGTCCGTAGTCTGGTATATCAACAAACAGGGTGGGACCAGGTCCTATCCACTGTGTCGAGAAGCTCTCAGACTTTGGCAATGGGCAATCTCCTCTCATCGGTTTCTGATAGCAACGCATATCCCTGGGAAATCCAACCTCTTAGCGGACAGACTGAGCAGAGCTATTCTCATGCCACACGAGTGGTCTCTCAAACAATCAGTAGTGGACAATATTTTTCAGAAGTGGGGCGTCCCTTGCTGCGACCTTTTTGCTACACCCCAAAACAGCAAATGCCCAGACTTCTTCTCCCTCTTTCCACTACCAGGCCATCCCCCCCAGAGACGCTCTAACCCAGGATTGGCCCCGGGGACTTCTTTATGCCTTTCCTCCATTCCCTCTGATACCTCAAGTCATTCAGAAAGCTACCGTCTTGAGAGCCAAGTTGATTCTCATTGCCCCTTACTGGCCTCGACAAATTTGGTTTCCGTCCCTACATCGTCATCTCTTGGTTCAGCCTTGGCATCTGGATCCAATTCCAGATCTTCTGACTCACCATTCGGGTCATCTGCACCAGGCCATTCATTCTCTCAACCTCACTGCTTGGTTGCTCCACTTCCTTCCTTAGCCAGGCTTCCTATGATTTCTAATCCCGTGAGAGATATCATAGTAGCTTCTCTAAAGTCCTCTACCAGAAGGATTTATGCTAGTAAATGGCAGCGTTTTTCCTTCTGGGCAAAGTCCAGGGACATAGATCCCTTTACTGCTCCAGTGCAGTCAGTCTTGGACTTCCTAGCTGAGATTTTTCAATCGGGTTCTTCTTCCTCGACAGTTAAGGTTCAGCTGGCAGCGATCTCAAATTTTCATGTTGGCTTAGCAGATCAAAACATTATGTCTCACAAGCTTTGCATAGCTTTTCTTAGAGGGATCTTTCTGCTGAAACCCCCAATCAAAGATCCCCCTCCACAATGGGACCTGAATTTAATGCTGGCATCCTTGATTCTGCCCCCCCTTTGAACCGGCTGCTACATGCTCATTAAAATTTCTTTCCTGGAAGACAGTTTTTCTGGTTGCTGTTACTTCAGCCAGGAGGGTGTCTGAACTTCACGCTCTCTGTGTCCGTCCCCCATACTTGGTTTTCCACAAAGATAGAGTGTCTTTAAGAACTAATCCATCTTTCTTGCCCAAGGTTGCTTCCAAGACGAATATTAACCAATCTATTGAATTGCCAGTTTTTTTCCCTAACTGTTCTGACAGAGCGGAACAGAAACTTCACTGTTTGGATGTCCATCGCCAACTTAGATATTACTTGGACAGAACTAAACAATTCAGAAAATCTGATCAACTGTTTCTTTCTTATGCAGAAAACAGGAAGGGTCTTCCGGTCTCCAAGGTGACCTTATCCAGATGGCTGTCTTCTATCATTTCTCATGTTTATCTCCTTAGGGGCAAGCAACTGCCCTCGAAACCAAACGCACATTCTACCAGGTGCCTAGCCACTTCTACAGCATTTCAGGATAGGCTGCCTATTGACACCATTTGTGCGGCAGCCACTTGGTCCACTCCTCACACCTTTGTCTCTCATTACAAATTGGACTTGGCCTCCAGGGACAGGGCTAGGTTTGGTTCCACAGTTCTCAACAGTCTGTTCCATTGAGCCACCCAGGACAGAGGTGCTAGGGACGCGGCCCCATCCAGCAAGAATGAAGGCGAGTTTGACAACTTAACATTAAGAAGTTATGTACCTACCATAACGTTCCATGTTAGTTGTCTTCTCTCGCCTTCTTTCTTGCGTCCCTCCCTCCTTCCTTCCCCCTAGCCTGGACAGTCCTTGGAGTTGTACTCTTCTCTGGGTACGGTTCATTCTTTCTATGGACCCCAGTAGGAAGTGTCACTAGTCTTTAGTGGTTATTTTGCTGTGTTTCTTTCCACATTTAGTTCCTCTTCTTCCTTTCTGGGAAGAAGGTTACTGGCAGGGTTTTCTATAGCTACCAAACGAGATCTGGGTAGTCACGCCTTGCATCATGGGATTTAGGGTTGCTTCGAGCTGGTAAAATTAGCTCTCGAGCTTAGCAAGTGCCGAGTCGGAGCCGAGGATCAGCTCCGAACCCATCCAGCAAGAAAGAAGGCGAGAGAAGACAACTAACATGGAACGTTATGGTAGGTACATAACTTCTTATTTTATGACATCAAGGTGGCACAGGAACTTTGGATCATTAGATATGCATATGACTGCAAACTTTGTAACCTGTTTGTAGATCAGAGTGTATGTGTTCTATCATAAAGAACCATATCAAGGACTGAATGTGCACATATAAATAGCAGGCAAGTGCTATGCCTAATGCCATTTTGAGAGTGCAGCCAGAGAGTAAGAATGTATGATTGCAATAGCTAGTTTGTATACAAGTTGCCTAAGTTAAAGTCAGTAAACTTCTATCGTGATGTGTTTGTATATAATAAAGCTGCTTGAACAGAACCCACAAAGACTCTTCTATTGTATCCTGAGTAGGAGAGTGACATGGTGTCAGAATCGGGATTCCAGAGACTGATATTTGGAACCACGAGGTGCAGAGATGATAGTGAAGGTAAAGTTAGAGAAACAAGCACAAAAAAGAGCCAGAAAAGAGCCAAAAGTAATGAAAACTTGCATGAGCAGCTTATTTTATAAAAAAGATGAAACGGAGTATTACAAGGGCACAAACCACATTATTAAACAAGCGAGAGGCACAAAAGGTTCAACTAAGAGAAATGTTTAAGATTAAGATATTTGATGAAACGATTATTAGAAAAGCAAAATGAGTATGTTTAAAGCAAAACGAGTGTGTTTGAGTCAAAACGGGCATGTTTAGAGTAAAACGAGCACAAGAAAAGTATAATGGGCATGAAAAGAAATTAAACAAAACTAATATAATAAGGGCAAAAAGGGAACATTAAGCATAAGTAAAGCAAAGTGACTGCATGTCTTTCGACAAAGTGCTGTGTTTTGGCATAACTACGACTTTGTATTGTATCAAGAGCATAACTAGAGTTATTCTAAGTATCTCAAAGTGTGTAAAAGTGTTTACAGTGTGTGCGTATTACTGGGCATGTATTCTGAAGAGTTTATATGTGTGCAAAGTGCAATTATTTTGTGAAGTAAAGTCAAAGTATAGCCATTTCAGAGAGTTTTTTGCTGGGTGTGTCTGTTCGCAAAGTGCTGCCATTACAGAGTGTTTCTTGCACTGTAAAGAATTATCTAGCAAGGTACAGCCAATTTGGGGAAATTTCAGTGTGCTGTGTACTGTTTATTTGCAAAGTGCACTTCGAAATGTTTCCAATTCTGAACTTCATTTGTCCAGTTCATTTGCATCGTACAGTTATTTGAAATGTTTCTTACACTGGTAAGAGGTGATTTCTTGGTGTACAGTAATTTCAAGAGTATTACAGTGCCCGAGAGAATTATTTCGCAAAGTTCAGTTATACAGAGGCTTGTTGGGCAAAGTTACAAATACTGGCATAAATTTCTGGCATAAGTGTAGGTGTATGTGTTTGTGCATATTTGCAGACCCTTCACTGGTATGTGATAATATGGCAGACGGATTTCGAAAGCCCTTACCACTTGTATTTGATCAGAATATTGCAGAGAATTGGAGAATATTTGAAGAAGAGTACAATATTTTTATACAAGCAGCTTATTTAGACAAAGATGCACGCACCAGGGCATTCATTTTGCTAAATCTAGCAGTATATGAGGGAGAAGGTGAAAATCATCATATTCTTGTACAGGCTGAATCAAGGGAAGACCCCGAGTGTTTGAAGTGCAAATTCAGGGAAATGTATAACCCCCAGACAATATTACATTAGAGAGGCATTTGTTTTACACAAGAGATAAGAACCCAGGGGAAACGTTTGCGGCTTATATTACTGACCTGAGAAACAAAGCTAAAATGTGTCGGTTTGGTGACTTAAAAGATGAGTTATTAAAAGACAGGCTCGTGTGTAGTATTAATAGTGCTGCTGCGAGAAAAGATTTTGCTTCATGACAATGATTTAATGTTGAGTAAAGCCATAGAGATTTGTCAAATCCATAAAGTTATAGAAAAACATACAAGTGTGCTTGCAAGTGACAAGAGCATGGTTTCAGCCGGCTCCAGAGCAAATGTAGATAGCATGCAACACATGGCAAACAGAAGTAGGCCTAAGCACATGGCAGCCACAGCCCCTGCTGGTTCACCAGGGAAACCACGCAGTTTTAAGAAAGGAGCATGCTCATTGCTGTACAAACGTGAATTAGCAAAACCAAAGTTCGACTTTATTGTTTACTGTCACAGTTGTGCTATCAATCATGAGTCTAAAAGAGAGAAATGCTTAGCATTTGGTCAGCAATGTCACAAGTGTAAAAAATGGAACCATTTTCAAAAGTTTTGCAAATCAGGTAAACCCCTCACAATTGTAAAGAAGGGTCACTCAAAAAAGCAAACTGATCAAGCAGACTGCAACTTTACATTATATGTTGATGGTGTATCGGTAATTGGTGAAAGAGTTGATGCAGTGAATTTGTTGGCAAGGAGCGAAGCGTTTTGTATGGTCCAGATCAAAGGTAAATCCACAGAGCTTAAAGTAGACACTGGTTCGAAGTGTAATGTTATATCAGCAGACACATTTGCTAACTAATGAACTAATGAGCAACTCAGTGTGGCTGGTAGTGTGAAACTTGTTGCTTATGGAGGTGAAGAAATTTAAACCAAAGGCTCAGTAGTGCTTTCATGTTATTTGGCTAGGAACTGTTACAGCTTGTTTTTCCATATAGTTCAAAAACCTGTGCAGTCATTATTGGGTCTTAAAGACAGTTTGAGAATTAATCTGATTTCTTTTACCAAAGACGTTCATCATATAAGTGCATATCCTAGTTCAAATTTTTCTGAAGCCATTTTCTTAGAGTACACTGATATTTTCGATGACAATTTGGGCAAACTTCCAGTTACATATTCCATGAAGTTAGACCCAGTGGTCACTCCCATAGTCAGACCAGAAAGAAAATTTCCGATAGCTATGCAGGATAAAGTCAAAGCTCAGTTGGATAAAATGGTACAGCAAGGTGTAATTTGTCCAGTTACAGAACAAACTGAATGGGTGTCATTCATGGTAGCAACTCACAAAAAAGGCTCAGATAAAATCAGAATATGTATTGACCCAAGAGATCTGAACAAAGCATTGAAGAGACTGCATCATCCAATGTGTACAGTTGAAGAGGTCGCATTTCTGATACCGAATGCCACTGTTTTTCCTGTCTTTGATGCAAAGAGTTAATTTTGGCAAGTGATACTTGATCACAAATCCTCATTACTGACTACTTTCAGTACCCTGTTTGGCAGATGCAGATTCCTAAGGATGCCATTTGGAATAAATTCTGCAAGTGAAGTCTTCCAGAGTCCAATGGAGCAAATTTTTTTCAGGTTACCCTTGTGCCGTAATGGTTGGAGGCAATGGTGAAGCAGAGCATGACAGAAACCTAAAGAGAGTTCTAGGCAGAGCATGTGAAGTAAACTTAAAGCTCAATCCTCTGAAGTGTAAATTCAGACTAACAGAAGTCACATATGTAGGTCATTTATTTACCAATACTGACTTGAGACCAGACCCGACCAAGCAAGCATCTATTCTACAGATGTCAGCACCAGATAATATTCAAGCTCTACAGCATTCCCTAGGCATGGTCAACTATTTAGGCAAGTTTATATCAGACTTCATTGAGTTGACAGCACTTTTGAGACAGCTGACGCACAAAAATGTTACATGATCTTGGTTAGAAGAGCACTAGAAGACATTTGAAGACTGTAAGCAGAAAATTGCTGCCCCACCTACACTAAGATACTGTGATGTCAATAAACCAGTCACTCTTTCCTGTGATGCTTCAAAATTTGGTCTTGGTGCAGTTATTCTTCAAGAAGGCAGACCAGTAGCCTCTGCGTCTAGAACAATTACCCAAACTGAAATACAGTATGCTCAAACTGAGAAAGAACTTTTGTCTATAGTATTTGTATGTTCCAAGTTTCATGATTATATCTATGGGCCAGTTATTCAGATTGAAACTGATGACTAACCTCTAGTTACTATTCTAAAGAAGAACAGCAAAGTAAGCCAGCAAACTGTGATGCTGAAAAAGTTCAATATTTATTACGTCAGCCAAAGAAAAAGGAAAAACAGACCGGTTTCGTCTAATATAGTTATGTAGCCTTCCTCAGTGTTAATAAATGCTGTTCTTCTAGTTGATACTCAGGCCATGCAATTGCTGTATGTGCAGGGGGTTGCTTTTTTCTGCCACTATTCTAAAGACCTATGCATTCATCTCCAGCGAGATTACAAAGAGTGATGCTCAACGTGCAAAAGTGCAACTTCAAAATGGTCTATACCTTATCCAGATCACCCAGAAATACAACACAACAGCTTGATGCAGAGAGTTTTGATTTTTGACATGATGGCAGTACGTAATTTTTCTATCACTAGACTTTATGAGCTGAGAGATCACACAATGACTGATCCAATTTTGCAAAAGCTCAACCATTACATTAATGTTGGATGGCATCATAGCAATCTAGTTTACCATTTCTGAAGTGCAAATCTGTTTTCCTTACAGTGATGAGATGTTGATGGAAGATGGCATTATTTTCAAAGGTCCTAAAATTGTTGTTCCTGCTTCCTTCCGACATGAATATATCCAGATTTTGCACCGTGGTCACCCATGTTCCGCATCTACTAAGAGAAGGGTGAGAGAACTAGCACTTTGGCCTTAATTACTGAAAGACATTGATAAAGTACTTTCTTTTTGTTCAGTATGCCATAGCACTAAACCGCATTTGCAAAGAGAACCACATCAGCTAAGTCAAGTTCCTGAACTACCTTGTTCAACAGTAGCTACTGATATCTTCAAGTGGGACAATCAGCATTACTTAGTATTTGTAGGCTCTTATTTGAACTGGTTTCAGATTGCTCTGCTACCTAATCTAGCATTTACTACTGTTATTACTAAATTGAAACATTATTTCTCAGTCCATGGTAGTCCACACACAGTTATTTCTGACAATGGTACTCAATTTACTAGTCAGTTGTTTCAAAAATGTGCAAGAAAATGGGACTTTGTACATGTTACTAGCAGTCCTGAATATCCACAGTCAAATGGAGTAGCTGAACGTGCAGTGCAGAGTGCAAAGCAATTACTTGAAAAGTCAATCGTGACAATACCAATGCCTTTTTAATTTACTTAATCTCAGAAACATGCCACATGATATACTTGGCTGGCCTGCTCACAGACTTCTATCCAGGCAAACCAGAGTAGCGCTGCCTATTAGTTCAAGTTTATTGAGGCCTAAAGTTAAGAACAACAGAACCATCAAAGTCCAATTATTCAAGAAGCATTCTGTCCAGAAGTCCAGTTATGATAAATCGAGCAGATTTCTTCATCCGTTAAAAGGAGGAGAGAGAGTGAGGTTACAAATGGTGAAAGGTTTCGACCGGATTGGTCAAGTTACAGGTATATGTACCGAGACGAGATCCTACCTTGTAGAATCTGAGGGTGTGGAGTACAGGAGAAATTGCAGACATCTTCTTCCTGTACCAGAGTCATTATCGCAGTGTTGTTCCTGTGAAACAGACTCAAGATCTCAGAGCAAGTTAGACATTGTTCCCATTCCAGAATGTGTCTTAACCTCCACTGCCATCCCTGAGAATGTTCCAGATATTCCTAAGGTTGAACATTCAGCAGAGACAGTTCCAGTTGCTAAATCTAATTCTCAGTTTTATGTCACACGATTTGGTCATATTTCCAGACCCAGTGTGAAATACACAGCAACATGAACATAACTGTATATAGGTACCTAGTTCTGTATAATTGCATGACAAAGAACTATTTGTATTATCTGCATGCCAGATGAGATTCATAGCATTGCACAATCTATTTCTCAAAGAGGGAGTCCTCAGATCTTGTTTGCCGTGACTTCTGAAGCATAAGGGACGAGCTCTTAGCGTTTTAGGTAAGAGGAATTTAGGAGATTTTTTGTCAGTATTTTAGCGATTTTGGTGTGAATGTGTGTAGTAGACCCGTAGTTTAGTTAAACCGTTTTTTAATTGCTTTTAGTAGTAAATTAGTGTTATTTTCCTTCCCCTTACTGTGTGTGTTAGGGTGTGTGCTTGAGTGTGATGGCCGAGGGCCCTAAGGCCATTTTTTCAAAATGTGCTGAGTGTGGTCATAAACTGTCCCCAGCGGATGGCCACACTCAGTGCCTTCTCTGCCTGGGGGTAGCCCATTTAACATCAGGCTGCCAGATTTGTGTGGCCTTTAACCCCCGGGCTCTGAGGGACAGGAGGAACAAACTAATCCTGGTGGGACTCTTGCCCCCGGATTCTTCTTCCTCCTCTCCCTCAGTGGTGCCAGTCGCGGCTGTGACTGCCCAGCCTTCAGCTCCCCCTCCCCTGGCTGGGACTCAGCCTCCCGCTGTTGGCGACTCTTCTAAGAAAGAGAAGAGGCATAGAGAGAAGGAAAAGGAGAGGGATAGGCACAAGAGCCATAAGAGGCGGGCTCCGCCAGCTAAATTTATTTGTTCCCCCGTGAGGGTTTCCAGGTTTTCCCCATCTCGGCTCCGTTCCCCACGCTTCTGTCCGGAGCCTGAGGAGGAGTCCCGGTCACCTTCGAGGTCGTCTAGGTGGCCTTCCCAGCCTGCCTCGACGATGACTTCTAGGTCTACCAGGAGTCTGTCCAATGCAGATATGGACTGGATGATGTGTTGATTCCTGCAGGCCCAGATGCAGATGGGAGTGCTCCTGCCTCCCCCCCCTCCGGGAGGGAGCTCTGCTCCTTTTTTTGCA
This sequence comes from Protopterus annectens, assembly GCF_019279795.1. NCBI lineage: Eukaryota > Metazoa > Chordata > Ceratodontiformes > Protopteridae > Protopterus > Protopterus annectens. Next base: position 983,735,447 of record NC_056744.1, read on the forward strand.
CCCATTGTTCCTTCTCCGATCCACTATCGGGTTTCAGAGCCGTCGGATCCGAGTCGTCTCGGAGCTGGGGAGTCGATGCCGATAGTAGTGGCTACTTCGACACCGGCCTTACCCTCGAGTTTATCAAGTCATCTTTCAGATCCGAGCTCTCGGGGCTGAGAGCCGAGCTTCGGATCCGCAGGGGTGAGTGTGTCTTTGGCTCCGTTGCTGTCAGAGCACACTTCCCTTTCGGGTCCGATCACGTCGGCTCCGACACCTGTCCTCACGTCGGAGCCAAGGGGACTACTCTTGGACCCAGGGAGAGTGGTTCACCTTTGGCTTTCGACGTGGTGGAGAGGGTGCTGTCGAGGAGTTTGAAGTCCCTGGTCCATGCTACGGATCCACCCTTCACTCCCTCGCATATGGGCCTGTCTTCCATCGTCCGGCCCCAGGGACAGCCTGCGTCTGCTCCTCAGTTAGTTCCCGTAGAGGAACAGGACCACGTTGGTGAGCCCTCCTCGGACAGTCGCACCGAGGAGGTCCCTCACAAACGAAAGTGTAAGAGGTGGCATTTGGACTCCCCTGAGTCCCTCACGGAGGACACAGACTTTAGAGGAAGGGGAAGGTTCCCCCTTGTCACCCCCAGAGGATGTCTCCTTTGGAGGCATTATGGAGATGCTGCGCATAAGAGCGGGGTGGTCAGCCCAGAAACCTTCCCCGGATGAGTCTGTGTTTCTGGAGGCGTTTGACGCAGGTCCGTCTACCTCTTGGGTGCCCCCCCCGGCCAACCCCCTGGTAGACTTGATTACTACCAGGGCTTGGAAGGAGCCGGACACTGTGGAGCCAATCCCTAATAGACCAGATAAAATCCTTAGTCCCCCTTCTGACAAGCCGGCGTGGAATAAAGGTTCCCTGGTAGATGCCATGGTGGTGGCGGCTGCCACCAAGAAGGAACTGGCACAAGAAAGTTCCTCGGTCCATCCTCCTGATAAGGAGTCTCGGATGATGGACCGCATTGGAAAGCGGATGTTTGCTTCAGCCACATTTTCTATAAGGGCACTGAAGTATCTGGCACATGTCATTAGGCTTCAGCGGGATCTGATAAAAGAGTACGCTTGGTCTCCCCTAGAGTCCATGGTGGCTGAGGACAAACGAACCTTCTCGGCTCGCATGGCCACTCTAAAGTCAATATCTAACACTTCTATGCAGCTTCTCTCCCATGCCACGGAGGGGGCGGCTAGAGCCAGCGGAGCAGGGGTCGCCTTGCGATGCCATGCCTGGCTCCGTCTTTGCGGAACCCTTCAAGGCATCCTTCGCGAATGCTCCCTTTGACGGTTCTACGCTATTCGGCAAAACCGTCCATGACACGCTACTCCAGAGCGAGAAAGATGGGAAGACGCTGTCTGCCGTCGGAATCCGCTTCTCTGCTCCTCAAAGGTCCTTCTCAGGGAACCAGAGAGGACAAAAGAAGATGTGGTTCCAGAAGTCTCAGCAGTCCCGTCCCGCTCTAGACCCTTCATCCTTCAGAGGCAGGGGAGGACAAGGTGGACACCAGCCCAGAGGCAGAGGAGGGGGGGGCTGAAGAATTTTGGCTCAAGAGAACCCTTCTCTGACCAACCCGCGCAGCAGCCCTGAGGGGTTGCCCAACTGTCCCTCTCTGGAGGCAGTCGGGGGGCATTTTTCGGAGCATCTAGCAAGTTGGGAGTCCCATTACTACATATCGTTGGGTGCTCCGAATAATATCCAGAGGTTACTCTATCCCCTTCCTGAATCTTCCCCCATTAGGGAAGTGCCTCCCCGATGTCCCACCCAATCAGAGGGAGGCTGCAGCTTCAGAAACAAAGAAATTACTAGAAAAAAGGGGCATCCAGCACGTCCCCCCAGAGCAGTCCGGGTTGGCAATTACTCCAGGTTCTTTTTGGTGCCAAAAAAGACGGGGGACTTAAGGCCAATTCTCGACCTGTCAACTTTGAACCTGTTCATTGCCAAAGAGAAATTCTGGATGGTCACTCTACAGTCTATTCTCCCCCTTCTTCAGGAGAACGACTGGATGTGCTCCATAGTCCTCAAGAATGTGTACTACCACATTCTCATGGACAGACGATCCAGGAGGTTTCTCCGCTTTCGGCTGGGGGCCAGTCATTATCAATTCAGGGTTCTTCCTTTCGGCCTCACCACAGCCCCCAGGGTGTTCACCAAGGTCATTGACAGTTGTGGCAGCCCACCTGAGACTTCAGGGAATTCAGGTCTTTCCGTACCTAGATGACTGGCACCTCACCGCCCCCACCAGGCATCTACTCTGTTCTGCCAGGGATTATTCTTTACTCTTGGCCCATCACCTAGGCATTACCATAAATTTCAGGAAGTCGTCTCTTCATCCCGTTCAAGTTCTGGATTTCATAGGGGCCAGGATAAACACACTTAAGTCCAAGGCCTTTCTGACAGCGGACAGGTTACGCACCTTGTCACTCCATGTAATAGCACTTCTACTGTCCCCAGCCCCACCCGCAGAATTAGTCCTGAGAGCCCTAGGATCCATGGCGGCAGCCATCAGCCTTTCACCTCTTGCTCGGCTGCACATGAGAGTCCTTCAATGGACCCTTCAGGTGCAATGGTCCCTCCTCCTACACCCATTGGATTCACCGATTCCCCTAAGCAGGGTTTGCAGGAACTCCCTTCTTTGGTGGCTTCATTCCCGAGAGCTTCGGGAATGGAGACCGTTCGTGATGCCTCAACCCCAAACCACGCTGACCACGGACGCTTCTCGCCTTGGGGGGGGGGCATTGCATGGGCAGAACCATCCAAGGCACATGGACCCCTGTAGAGACCGTTCTGCATATCAATGTTCTGGAGATGAGGGCGGTGCTTTTAGTGTTGCAAGCCCTTCAGGACCTTCTTCCTCCGGGGACTATTGCAATTCAGTCAGACAACATGGCGGTGGTCTGGTACATCAACAAACAGGGAAGAACCAGGTCTTACACTCTTTGTCGAGAGGCTATGAGAGTTTGGGAATGGACGATTTCCACCAACCGCTTTCTGATAGCAATGCACATTCCGGGTTGGTCCAACATTCTAGCGGACAAGCTGAGTTGTTCTATCCTCACACCTTACGAGTGGTCTCTAAACCCCTTAGTAGCGAAACAGATCTTCCTCAGATGGGGTCAGCCTTGCTGCGATCTCTTCGTGTCTCCTTCAAACGCAAAATGCAGCAAATATTTCACTCTAATTCCCCCACCAGGGGAGAGTCCCAGAGACGCTCTGGTTCATGCTTGGCCACCCGGTCTTCTTTATGCTTATCCTCCTCTTCTGCTAATGATGAACTTTCTGCAGAAAGCTCGTCGGTTGGGGAGCAAAATAATCCTCATAGCCCCATTCTGGCCTCATCAGATCTGGTCCCCATATCTGTGGTCTAACATCATAGCTCCTCCTTGGGTCTTAGATCCCATTCCAGATCTGATCTCTTATCCTTCGGGATTGCAAACTCCGAACCTGGATGACCTCAAGCTCACGGCTTGGTTGATCCAGTTCCACTAATGGCTAGGACTCCCGGTATCTCGTCTTCCGTAAAATCTATTCTGGTAGCGGCACATAAACCCTCTACCGGGAAGATCTACAAGAGTAAATGGAAGCGTTTTTCCATCTGGGCCAAACATAGGGATTTGGACCCTTTTACTGCTCTCATTCCAGCAGTTCTTGAACTTCTGTCTCACATTTTCCATCAAGGGGCCAGTTCTTCTACTGTGAAGGTTCAGATGGCTGTCATTTCTCATTTCCACATCGGGGACAACCTTGGACCCTTAGCTTCCGCTAAGATATGCAAGACCTTTTTGAAAGGCACCTTTCTGTTAAGACCTCCGGTCAAGAATGCGGTTCCCCCATGGGACTTAACTTTAGTTCTTCAGGCTCTAACTGGTCTACCCTTTGAACCTGAAGCTTCTGTTGACTTAAAATTCTTATCTTGGAAAACTGCATTCTTGATTGCAATTACTTCAGCTAGAAGGGTATCTGAACTTCAAGCCCTTTGTACAAAACCTCCGTACCTGGTCTTCCATAAGGACAGAGTATCTCTCAGGACTAATCCTTCATTCTTGCCTAAAGTGGCCTCCGAGACCAATATCAATCAAACCATCAATTTGCCTGTTTTCTTTCCCAACTTTCAAAACAAAGGGGAATACAGACTGCACTTGTTGGATGTGCATAGACAATTGCGATTTTACTTGCACAGGACAGCTGCTTCTCGCAAATCGGAGCAGCTTTTCGTGTTTTTCGCTAAGCCGTCCTTAGGCAAGCCAGTTACGAAAGTTACCTTAGCTAGATGGATATCCCACTGCATCTTACACACGTATACGGCTTCAGGTCGGCCAGAACCCTTGGGGGTTTATGCTCACTCTACCCGTTCTATGGCTACCTCTGCAGCATTTTGGTCAAGTGTTCCCTTAGATGACATCTGTTCAGCGGCTACTTGGGCCTCTTCTCATACCTTCATTTCTCATTATAAGCTGGATCTGATATCCAGAGGTAGGGCAGCCTTTGGCTCCGCAGTGCTCCGGAATAGCCTTCCTTGAGGACCTCGCAGGTTTTTGGTCGCTGGGTACTCTGTTCCACAGGTTGCTGATCAAATCAAGTTAACTACTTCAGATAAAGAAGTTATGTACTCACCATAACGTTCCATCTGAGTAGGTAACTTCATTTGTCAGCAACCAACCCCCACTCCTTCCTCCTAGCCTTTTTCCTGGTCATATTCATAACGGAATGTTTTCCTTCTGTTACGCATCAGGTTAGCATTTCTCTTTCAAGTATGTTTGACTGTTGTTGGTTGATAAATTGGCAAACTCGATCTGAGGACTGGAGGGAGGTAGCAGGGTATTATGGGTAAGGGGGAGGAGTTGAGAGCTTGGATCTTTAGCTTGGAAAGCTGCCGGCTCAGATCCAGGTCGGATCCGATACCCACAGGTTGCTGACAAATGAAGTTACCTACTCAGATGGAGCGTTATGGTGAGTACATATCTTCTTTTTTTTCAGCTGTACCAGAGAAGCTGGAAGGAACAGACTGCATTAATTTTATGAAAGCACAAATAAGCAACTGGACTGGTATTCCACAGCAGGAGTTTAGTCGAAAGGGCAGAACATGCGTATGCTCCACACCTGGAAATGAGAAAACAACCTAGACCTTTAATAGTAAAGATGCAATCTTGCCAGCAGAAGGAGTTGATTTTGACAAAACTGTGGCAGAAGGACAAAGTACTAAAAGTGGGAGAGAGCAGAATGTTTGTGGAGAATGATTACTCATTGTATACCATGCAAAAGATAAGCAAATTTAGTCCACTATTGAGGGAATATCAAGACACAGGTGTGAGATTCAAACTGCTGTACCTAGCTGTCTTCAAAGTATTCTCCCCTGGAGGGACAAAATCACTTTTTGATGAAGTACATGCTAAGGAGGAAATACAAAAGATTGTCCAACAAAAAGTGAGCTGTGAAAGAAAAAGAGATTCTGCTTCTTGTTCTTCTGGTAATAAAGACCACAGAGACTGTAAAACTTTTTTGAGCGTTTCAACGGAAAATGTTGTAGTGAAGGTAGGGTGTATGAGAGCTGACTAGAAGAATTGAGAGTAATAGGTGTTGGGTGTGTGTGTGTTTGAGGGCTTTCAGTAAAACAAAAAGTTTTGTTAAGATGCAACTTAGGCTCAAATGAATATGATGAGAAACTGTATAAAAGTTCAGCCTGTCATACTGTGTATGCATGTAACAAAAGCTGGAACTAGACATTTAACAAAAAAGGTGCTATACATAAAAGGTGGGAATAATAACGTTTTAATGCAATGATGCTTTCTGTAATGCGTTTGTGTCAACGGTCTCCGAGATAAATACAAAAAAGAAAGAATAATGAACTATATTAAAAAATGTAGAGTGCAAATAGCTATGTTACAAGAGACACACTTAGAACTGAACATGTGAATTTTATAAAAAAAGGTTTTCAGGATAGTTGTTCAGCAGAATACCTGGGCAAAGGAAAAGAGGAGTACTTATTTTAATTGCAAGAGGAGCTCCAATAGTGATAGAGGATGAAAAAGATAATAATGGCAGAATTGTAGTGCTTAATGGTCTACAGGAAATGGAGGAATATTACACTGGCATGTATTTATATTCCACCTAAAACTGCTTTAATGGAGCTTAAGAAAATTCTGAGAGAAATAATCAGTTTTCAGCAAGGAATATTACCTATAGCTGGGAACTAGAATGTGATTTGCAACAGTGAAGATGTGCCTGGGGGGCCCAGAAGGGAAAGTATAACAAAAGAGGGTAGATTTTTGAAGAAATGTATTAAAATATTTGGCATGGAAGATGTGAATTCAGTAATAGGAGTACAGAGTTAATTTACATATTATTCCCAAGATATAAAAACTGGGCTAGGCTAGACAGACTTTACATTTCACAGGAACATGTACATTTAATTGAAGGTCTTGATATGAACCCAATAGGTATTTCAGATCATGTGCCAATAATTAAAATAAAAACACAGGGTAATGAAATTAAAATGAGAGACTGGTGCTTTCCCACCTGTCTGATAAGAGAGGAATTTAAGGAATGGGAAGTGGAGATTATTCAGGAGATATTAGAGATGATAGAAATTTCTTCTAGAAAAATAGCTAGGAAGTAGGATAAAATTAAGGTGGACTTTAAAAATAGGGTGGAAATGAAAGAGAGCTGTGGTTAAGGAGTAACAAGAATTATTTGGATGGACTGACAAATGTTAAAGTATTGCAGAATAGGGGGATTCTTGCAGAACAAGAAGAGGATTAACTGCAGAATGCTAAGCAGAAAATAAGGAATTACCTGGATAATATGCATGAGTTTAGAAAGATTGCTGTTAAGCAAAAATTTTTTTTATAAAAACAGTAGAGCACAAAAACTTTTAGCACAATGACTCCTGCAACAGAAAGTAAAAAGGGCTGTTGCCAAGCTTAGGGAGCCTATAACAAGGAAGGTAACAAGAAATCCTATTAGAGGTATTAGAAATATTTTGGAAATTCTATGAAAGTCGGTATAAAGCAGAGAAATATGGAAGTCAGGAAAAGATACAAATGGAAATGTTTGTGGAAGAATTAAATATGCCAAGGTTAGAGGTAGATGAGGCTCAATTACTGATGGTTAGGACAGGAGGAAATGAGATAAAAATTGTGATGTATAACCAATCGACAGGAAAGGTCCCAGAAATAGATGGCATTCCAGTGGAAGTTTGGAAGCTAGGAGGGGAAAAACTCATAAAGATCTGGGAGGTTTTGTTTGACAGTATTTTAACATGAGGAAAAGTACCAACATCTTGGAAAAATGCACTGGTAGGTGTAATACATAAACATGGTAAAGATCCATTAGATAAATCTTCATGCATACCCATTTTAATATTAAACCATGATTATAAAGTGTTCATGTCTATAACAGCTAAAAGAAAGACAAAAGTAATACCAAAATTGATAGATATGAATCATTGTGGTTTTGCGGAGGAGAGACAAACATTTGACAACATTAACAGAACACTGATGATCCAGAGAGAACTAGAATGTAAAAAGATACCATTGTTGATGGTGGGTCTTGATGCAGAGAAAGCATTTGACAGAGTAAGTTGGGACTTTATGAGGAGGGCAATGGAATCATTTGCATTTCCTGAAAAAAATGTAAGGTTTATTATGAGGATATATGAGGGATAGGAGGCAAAAAATAAAGTGGGTGGGGTCCTCTCTGATAATTTCTGCTTGAGCAGAGGAACCAGGCAGGGGAGTCCTCTTTCTCCTTTTTTATTTGCATCATATTTAGAACCACTGGCAAAGAAAATAAGAGACTCAGAAATTCAAGGATATAATTGGTGTGGCAGTCAAGAAAAGCTGGCTTTGTTTGAAGATGATATTTTTTATACCTTACATAACCAAAAAGAGACATTAAAGTGTTGTGGAGCATTTTGAGACAGTTACAAATCTTTTTGGGATACAACATTAATGAAGCTAAAACAAGGGCAATGGAGCTAAATTGTATACCCACATACAAATTGGTTCCTTAATATCTGTAATTATAGGGACATGATAAAATGAAATATTTAGGAGTATGGATTAAAAAAAATATTGTGGTGTGGCAGCTAAGGATTTGTCTGAAGAGACTAAACAAAACATAATACAAAAACTGAGAAAATGGAAGCTTTGTTATATGGATATGGATAGAAAGATAGAAGCAGTCAAAATGTTTTTAGTACTTTTAGTCTTATACACAGGTCAGGCATTTTTATGTCAAACAGAGGAGAAGTTGTGGATAGTAATTAATAAAGAGCTGAAGGACTTTATCGGGGAGGGGAAGATTGCAAGAGTCAAGTGAGATAACCTTTTTCTTCTAGTAGAACAGGGAGGATTGGGATTACCCAATTTGAAGGGGTATTTCAGAGCTACACAGTTAAGGCTCCTATACACAGCACAAGCTGAAAACTATAATTCAAAGTGGAAAGGTATGATGTTGAAATGGGGGAAGCTCATGAAATAATGAGAGACTGGGATTTTGGATGCAGGCCTTTAAGGAGAATAACAATAATCATATCCATAAAGTAGCAGAAAGTATTCTAAGAACTAAGCCAACATGGGAATGGAGAAATTAGATTCTTCCAATAGGGATGCCTGCAATTAGGGATATAGACAATAGGTAAGAGGGGGCTGGAGTTTACTGGAGAAAACTGGTGAAGGAACCAAGGTATTGGGAACAAATAACTAGTGAGGGAAAGGTAACAGAATGGGAAGAGACCAAAGAGTTTATTTGGACTGCAAGTTAAAGATTGCTTTCCCTATCAAGGATTGATATCAGAGTATAGGCAAAGAGAAAGAAATAGGAGGGTCCTGAATGAAAGACCAGCACTGGTAGAGTTTTTAGTAGAATATAGAGCAGAAGCTGCCATTAAAAAAAGGAATAATTGTTGTATACCATATAAAATATTGAATGATAACTATAAGAATCAATCAGTGAAGGTTAGAAAGGATTGGGAAGAGAGATTGGATACGCAATTCACAAAAAAACAATGGGAGGATATATGCATGTCTCCCAAATATGCAACAAAAGCTAGAAGATTTAGGATTTTTGCTTGGAAATGTTTACACAGATATTTTATACCCCAAGTAGACTCCAGAGAATTGTTCCTCAGGTAGACAGCAAATGTTGGAGGTGTGATGGGAAGAAAGAGGTACTTGGGAAGATATTTTCTGGGAGTGCGGTGGATTGGCAGACTTTAAAGATTCCCCTGCGGGATGCACTGTCAGAGATGCTGGGTTGTCGGATTAGTGTGACAAGGAAGATGATTTTTCTGAGCTATGATACAGGATCAGAATTGCATAGACATGGTAAGGCGTTGCTGTGTCTAATTAATTTGGCTACTAAAAAAAAACAGTTACTAGAAAATGGAAATCTGAATCTAAACCAGCTATTTTAGAAGTAGTGAATATAGTAACAGAGATAAAACAACTGGAATTGAGATCTTTAGAAAAGGATAGGAGCAAACTACATAGGAAAAATGGGAATTGTGGGAGCAATACATACAGGGTAAGAATGAGGTTTAAAAGATGGCAGTACTTAAATGAGCTATGTAATATTTGACTAAAAATGATTGTGTAGATTCTAAGTGATGTATAATGTGTGCAACTGGGAGTGTGTCATTATTGTTTGTGATGTAAAATGCTTGCAACTGGAATTGTGTCGGTGTGGTTCGTTTTCATTTATATAAATATCTGATTGCTTATGTTGTAAATGATGGAGTGATGGTTTAATAAAGATGTTTCTTGTTTAAAAAAGGGGGGCAGGAATTGAATAATTTATGTAAAGTTGCTTTGGTTATATGATATATAGCAGTATATGTGAAGTATAATGTCTGTCAATGTTAATTTAATACAGTTTGATTACTTTTGTGTAAATTTGCCTATGTCACATGATAATTTAATAAAGGTGTTTAAAGAAAGCCTAGCTAAATTAAATGTGGATTATTATGATTTTTTTATTGTCATGTTTCCTAACCATCAGTTGTTGGGAATGTATTTTATTATTTTTTTACCAATTGGTTTGTATTCACTCTGGGCAGTTGTACTATAGAGTTCACTGTCTTTGATCATAACTAATTGGCTGGCCTGAAAAAGGTCCAATTGAACCAGTGCTTTTCCCCAAAAACTGCAACATTGTTTAATTGGGAAAAATGGATGCTGGTTTTGACTATTAGTTAGGTAGGCAGCCAGTAAGAATAAATTGCCAGTTTAGAGATGTTGAAACTTAAGTAGGTAATATACTCATCTTTAATTGAGATGTTTGTGTTATCCTGAAAACTTATGGAGTTTCTGCTCTGAAACTTAAATTGATCTCCAGTTGAAAAAGGGAACTTATAGTTTCTGTGTATGTCTCATTAAATCTGCCAACTTCTGCTTTAAAACCAAACTACTAGAATAAAAATCATCCAGGGATTCCTAATTCATGAGTTAAGAAGCAAAATCTATTCAAATATAATATAGGTATTGTCATTTTTGATGGCATGTAGACATATGACATGGTTATTTCTGTATAGATTTCTAATCACTGCATGAGACAGTCTGTGTTGCATTAGCATGCACACATGCCCAGGCATAACTCATTGATTCAGTAGCACGCATAGCTTTTTTGCAAATTTACTAATGTTTTATACCCCTGACAACTTGACTTCATGGAAGAGGAGACAACAACCGATGCAGGACCCAAGACTTTGATATTCAGGCCGACTGAGGGCAGCCTGCCAGCAGATTACCCAAATGTAATGACTGCAACAGTGAATATACTCGAATATCTACATTTATGGTAAGTGTACACAACTGTACTTTCATCATATTGATTACTGGTGCAGTAGCCGTAGCTATATGGGTTATATCCTGCCAAGGTTATAACAGCCAGCTGGCTTCCAAAGCTTCATGCCCAAACTGACAGGCAGCTCGATCTGAGCTGACTGAAAGATAAGTTTGGGCACCAAGCCCTCCATAGTTTTATTGCTGCTGAAGAGTACATCTCTCTGAGGCTTTCGAGGATTGATGTTTAGCTTGTGTTGTTCCTTTGCTGGAAGATAAGTTCCCTTTGGGGAAAAAAATCTTCCATTTAATAATTTTATTATTGATACTTTCCTCTTTGTAAAAGTTATTTTAAAGCTAGGAGTTTGTGCTTTAATGGATTGTCACGAGACTGTACTGTATTTTTAAATGTGAGCATTCTTTTTTCCTGTCAGTTTAAAAGTTGTTTAAAGTAAATGAAAACCATTTTTTTCTGTGGAGAAATTGTTTATTTTACTTTGTGGGACTGACAATGTTTACAATTTATTTGGTTACCAGGAAAGTCCTTTTTCAGCGGAGGCCCAGGGAGAAAAGCTGCACATATAACATACATAATAAAGTTCATTTGCACAGTTACAGAAATATAACTTTATACATTTTTTATCAAATAAAACTAGGATGACAACAGAAAACCACTATAAAAAATTGCATCAAATAAAGCTAGGATGAGAAATGCCTTCATCTGTCATTGGCTGAGGGCAGGATTGAAAAACAGTACATTATACAGGTGTGAATGGAAGCACCCTGAACTGTACAATAGAATAATATTCAGTGTGATATAGTATTACAGTAGCATGAAGTAATATACATCTATTGTCTGAGCTTAGAAGGGTCAGTAATTCTTGAGGAAGAGAGCGGTATGAGGAATAAGACCAACAAGATATAAGCAGCCTACTGACTGATGATTTTTTTTTTTGGGTGAGTGAGAAGGAGATAGAGTTAGACTAGCCTGGGAAGTCATAGTTGCAGATCCAGTTAGCTTGGAGGTATGTTTTTAGAGCTTTCCTAAACTGGGCTAAAGATGTTGTGGCTGATATTTAGTGGGCTGAATGTTGCATTTTTTTGGCTATAAAATTTGAATATAGAGAGTCTCCAGCAGAGTTGTTTGTTTTAGTGACTTGAATGAGATGGAGTGTAGGACCCTAGTACTGATGTAATGATGTATTAGGTTTTGTAATGCAGGGATTTTTAGTGGCAAACCTTGCGATTTTGTTATAGCAGGTATCAAGTTTAGATAAGTTTGATTGTCTAAGATTGGTGAGAATAGCGGAGGTATAAAGGAGTGTAGAGATAAGATGTGTTTGTGCTATTTTAGCCCTGTTTGTGTTTGTGAGGAATTATTTCTATATAGTGCCCCCAGTTTTATATGAACTTTCTTTATGGTGAATGAATTGTGAATGTCAAATTTCATATTGCATTCTTTTTCAACTCCTAGAAGTTTGGTGTGAGTAATTTGAGAGATAGTTGTCTTATTGTTATAAGTGATAGAAAAAGTGGGTATGGAAGTGGAGTGGAGTGGTTAGTAGGGTAGAATATGAGAAATTTGGTTTTGTGGGAGTAGTATTATGTGAGATTTGGTAAACCATTCTTCTACAGAAAAGAAAGAGGCCTGTGTTTGCAAGTGGAGTTCTTGGAGGGATGGAGAGGCACAGATTAGTGTTGAGTCATCAGCATATTGGATGACTGAGGCATGTAGAGTAAAAGTATGGAGGCTGTTAGGGAAGCTAGAGAAAAGTAGAGGACCCAGGATAGAGCCTTGAGGAACACCCAGTTTGACTGGTAATAGAGGAGAGAGTACTTGCCTCCACTGTACTTCTTGCTGCCTACCAGACAAGTAACTTTGAAACCATGTAATGGTGGGTTTGCTAAGATTAGGTTCTGAGAGGGATTTAATGAGTTTGTCGTGGTTAACCATATCAAATGCCTTAGAGAGGTCCAGAAAGGTAGCAGACATAGTTACAGTTGTTTCGGTGGTTGTTTACTGTATGACAGAATGACATGAGAGCTGCTGTTGTGCTGTGATAGGGCCTGAAGCCATGTTGTTTGCTTGTGAGGAGGTTGTGGATGTTGAGGTAATTCAAGATTTGTGTGTGTATACACCTCTCAGGTATTTTGGACAGTGGTGATAGTATTGCTATTGGCTGATGGTTACCTCTTTAGAGTTATCCCCTTTGTGGACTGGGATGATGTAAAAAATTTTCCAGATATCAGGGACTAGATTTTCAGATATCAAACGGTTGATCAGAATAGTTACAGGGTATGCAATAACATCAGACACTATTTTCAAAACTTCAGCACGGAGTTTATCAGCATCTAAGGTGGTGTGTTAAAGTTTCATAAGGAGCTTTTTAATTGAGTCAGTAGAGACAGGACATAAATTAAAGCCATTGTTGTTAGTATGGTAGTAGAGAGGTAGGTTGGAGGATGGACAGCTTTGTGATTTAGCTGGTGCAAGAATGGATTCAGTGAAGAATTTGTTGAAATGAGTGGCAACATTGTGTGTGGTATCGGCTATGGTTGGAAGGGGAGTACCTGATTTTCCAGGAAGGAGAATGTTGTTAATGGCTGACCAGAATTTTTTTGGGTTATCTTGATATTTTGTTTGTATATTGTGGAAGTAGTTGATTTTGTCTTTTTTGACATTTTTCTTTGCCTTGTTTTGCAGTTCTAGATATGCTTGTTTATCTGTGTGGGATCCAGTTTTGTGCCATTGGCCCAGGCCTAATTTCTCAGTTTCAGCAGAGGTCTCGTCTCTTTGCCCAACCAGGGAGAGTAGTTTGCTTTGACTCTAATTTTTCTGGGAGATGCCTGGGAGTTTAAGATATCCAAGAAGGTGGAGTTGAAGTATTGGACTGCTTCATCAAGGTTAAGGTTCTTGAGAGGAGTTCAGTTACATCCTTTTAGTGCTGTATTAAAGCTAGATGGATTGAAGTTTTTCTTGTTTCTTATTACCTGATCAGTAGTGGGCTTGTGCAATGTCTTATTATATATGTAGGTAAGTGGTCACTCATGCTGTCAGGGAGGCAGCCTGATTGACAGATAACTGGATTCTGACAAACAGACCAACTCTTAAATACTGACTTTCTCTTGGGAGATTTTGTCAATTCTAGTCAGAGAGTGGATGAGCTTAAAAAATCCGTAGAAGTTGATGAAGTTTGCGGGGGAACTGGAGTCACAGGTTGACCAGTCAATGTTGAAGTCCCCCAAGATGATGGTTTCATGGTGGAGGAACTCAGAGGCCCTGTCAAGTAGAGCCTCCAGGATATGTGTGTTGTTGCAGGGAGGTATGTAGCAACCAGTTATATTAATACATTTTCTGGAGTTAAGTTTTAATTTTACAAGTATAATATCTGCATTACCTAAGATAGGAGTGTGTATATCTAATTTTTCAACACGTAGTTGTTTTTTAAATAGTATAGCTGCACCACCTCTGTTTTTTTATGTGTGGTTCTTGCGTAGAATGTTATAGCCTGGTGATAGAATTTCATTATTGGAGATGCTGGGTTTCAGCCAAGTTTCAATTAGTAAAACTATGTCTGGAAAATATAGGGAAAGATTGGCATGAAGGTCATGGACTTTATTGCTAATACTTCTAACATTCATATTTAGAATGAGCAGGTCATTAGCTTTTCTGGGCAGTTGGACTGTGTTATGAGATAGATTACAATTAGCTAAGTGGGTATAGGTATCAGGTGGGCTGGTATTTGGATGTATGTCTCCACTGAAAGAAAATCTGGCTACAATGTGTACTTTGGTTCTTATGATGTTAGTTATGTGCAAGTCATATTTTATGGATTGGTAAGGTGGGAGGGTAAGATAAGTATGAGTATAACGATAGATGTGTATGTGTAGGATACGTGGAGGGGTGTAGGGGTGAGAGGTGTTTTATTTGTTGTTTGACTAGTAGAGGTGGCATGATGGTGGTAGTATGTTGTGTGGTTTGTTGTGATATGAGGTAATGTGTGCAAGTATTACAAGGGTTGTTAGTAGTATTAGTTGCATAAATATTATTAGGTAAGGCATGTTAAGAGATGGCGATGTAGTTATTATTTGAGCAATGTTTAATTTAGTATAGGCTTTGGATGGGTGTAGTGTGTTGTAATGTTGGTTATAATAGCAGTAATGGGAAGTGTGACTACTGGTATGTCAGTGTTGGTGTACTGTCTAGGGAGGAAGGACAGGATTGAATGTAAGAAGAGTTAGTATGGGCGTGGATTAGTGATGTAGTGACAGTGTTGTAATGTGGTTGGATGAGTGTGTGTTAGGGGAGTGGCTTCAAGAATATAAATGTAATGAATGTGGGGATGGGTGGGAATGGGGGTAGAGTAGGGAAGCAGAGTGAGCCTGAGTGTAACAAAAGGCGAACGGGGCAGGCAGGCCCTTTCCCTGGTCGGCCTCGAAGAAAAAGAAAAACAGTCAGCAATTTAAGGAAAATAATTAGGGAGGTGAAACCAGTGACTAGAAGAAGGCCAAAGGTCGAGAAATTGTAGCTAAAGAAGGCAGGTTGGGGAGTTAGGGTGGGTGAAGAAGTGGGAGGAGAAGAATTTAAGTTAGTTTTCAGGGTATGCAAAAAATAGCAAAAAGTGGGTAGTGATAATACCAGTAATAGGAAAGGTCGGAAGTGTAGGAAAGATTGATAGAGGGGGGAGAGAGAAAGCATTAGGAGAGGGCCAGAATGGGAGAAAAGGATGGTGGATAGGACATTATAGGCTACACTAGCTGGGAAGATGGAGTGGGCTGGTAGTCTGTGTGGAGATAGGGGTAACAACTAGTGTAGAAAGGCTTAGATGATGTACAAGAGCACCATAGTACAAGAACAGTGAGGTAGATATAAGGTACAAATTAGCAGATAGGTAAATTTACAGACACATACATTAATTGTGCAGGGAAGCAGGGTCCAGAAGAAGATTCAGGTGTCCAGTGGAGGAGAGCAGTAAAGGTGGCACAGATGTTTTATTGCTTGAGAGGAACTTATCTAAGTGTCAGGAGCAACTATGAGCTGAGGGGGGTTGAGAGGGTGCTTAACCTAATAAGATGATGTTACACTGATCAACAGTAGTTTGGGTATCTGATTAAGGATGAGAAACATATAATACCTGTAATTTATTGAGATTCATGTAGAGGTAAGGTACAGTAAGGGGGGGGGGAGGACATCTGGATAGGAAGGGTGGGGAGGAAGGCTAGGAATGAGAGATTGAGAGGTGGATGTAAGAGTGAGCAAGAATACAGCAAGTAAGTAAAAGCAACCATAAAACAATTATAAGCATTCATGGAGTATAGCCATACAGTATTGGTTGCACCATGTTAGATAAATATAACTTCAGAGCAAATAGCAATCATGTGAATTACAATAGAACTTTAGAGCCATAAAACAATTATAAATATTCATAGAGTATAGCTTTACAGTATTACTTGCACCTTGTTGGATAAGTATAACTACAAAGCAAGTAGCAATTCATTAGAAATATAAGATCTATTAGATCAGCCTATGACATAGAGGACAATAATAGGAAAAAAGTATAGATTTCTAGGTGCACAGTACAGAACTCAGAAACCACCAAAGGACAAGGGTAATCTGGGTAGTTGAAGAAGTAATCAATATGTCAAGCTTTTAAGCAAAAACCTGGACTTGCAGTATGTAATTAAGCTAGAAGTTGCCACCTAGTGGCTAAGGTTAGACATAAAAAGGATAGAATCTATACTTTTTTCCTATTAGTGCCAGGACTGCCGTGTTAATACAGCTAGTAGCAATACAAGATGTAAGGTATACGTGTATAAAGTTAAATAATAAGCATTATTACTGAGAATTGTATATGAGCAAACTTAAATGCATAGGAATACCACACATGTGACGATATGTAGTTCTCAGTGATGCAAACAAAAATTGCCCACAGTGTCTGGGCAAACTAATTAAGTTAGAATAGGGACAGAAAATAGTTATGCAGTGTCCGAGCTGCTGTGTAGCTAAAACAAAGCGAGACAAGGCAAGAACAAAGCAAAACAGTGTAGGAAGTGTGTCCATTCAGAGTAAGCAGACAATGCATAAATTGCTTGATTCAGAGCGCTTTTTACTGTGCCTGTAGAAAAAAGTGACTTTTAAAGACTTTTTGTTTTTACCACCATTTGCTGCTTGTTTTCCTCAGGAAAGGAGCACCATTTTCTGTTTGATAGTGGAACAGTCTGTTGGTCTCATGGTCAGTTCTCCATCCAGCTGCAAAAAGAAAAAGTTAAATAAACAGCCTTTGCCATCACAGCAGGCTAGCAATTTTCCACAGCCACAGGTGGGTGACTCTGCTGTGGTCATTAGTTGTACCTCAGACACCTCATCTTTTACCCTGGAACCCTCTGGTGTAGTACCTCTAGCCACCATGGACAAGGGTTAGCCACTCCCTCTGCAGCTGTTGGGGTCCCCTCAGTTTGCAAGAGAGGTCCAGTCTTGTCAGTCCTGGGAGAAGGAACAGGGGAAGGCTTCCTGTTTTTGTCAGAATGTTATGATCATCCCTGGGGAAGCTGCTGCAGCCATTAATAACAGTTTTGATCCCATTTTTCGTGTCAAAACAAAACAGAAAACTAACCATGCATCTACTACTACTCCAAATTTTCTTAGATAGGAGTAGTTCACTGGATTGGCTCAGGGTTTATATCAGGCGATTACTAAATAATCCAAACTTCTGCCCATCCCTTCAAACTACAATACAAACACACACCCCTACTTGGCATCTTAGGTCCTCTAACAAACAACTCTTAACCATAACTAAACCCAACAAAAGAGCTGGACAATGTCTCTATTCCCATGACATTGCCAAAGTCTGGAATGCACTCCCTCTCCCGTACTCAACTAGACTCTTTAAAAACATTTAAATTTGCACTAAAAGAACACTATCTCAATAACCTTGTCTGTTCTTGTAGTCATATAATTAAACCACCTTAAATGTTTTGGCCACTATACACTACAAATACTTTTACTAACAATATAGTTGCAATTTACACTGTCCGTCTTCGTATCCAGTCTTTCTTGCTTTCTTTATTTCTGTGGCTGAATAAACAGACTTGATTAAACAGTATTCTTGCTTATGAGAATATACAAACAGAATTACTAAAAATCGAGCACACTGGGTTTATATTTTTTGTATTGTATATCTCTATAATATGTATTTGTCTTGTATTGTATTGTGTAAAAACTTTCCTGACTTTCAAAGTTAAGCTGATGTTATGTAAAAATTTCTGTGATTGTATGGAGCTTTTCTCCCTGGGCCTCCACTGAAAATGAGTCATTGGCCCATTGGACTTTCCCGGTTAACAAATGTCAATAAATAAATAATAAATAACTATTGTAAAATAGTTTCTGGTAAAAGAAAGAGTGATACCACCTTTCCTGAAGAGAATCAGGATTCTGAATCTGGACAGGAGGGTAGAGGGACAGATGCAGAATTTTATTCAGATTTCTGACTCAGATTCAGAGTAGAGCTCAGGTTCTCACTTTGTGTGTGTGTGTGTGTGTGTGTGTGTGTGTGTGTGTGTGTGTGTGTGTGTGTGTGTGTGTGTGTGTGTGTCCATCTCTGAGACTGTTTCTCAAAGTTCTATTCCCAGGCTGCATCTTCTGTAACACTTAAATTAGAAACTTGGTTATCTCTTGTGTATTAAGCACAGATGTCACAAAGCACTCCTAGAAATCTTTGTAGTGCTTGCTTGTTTTCTGGCTTTGGCATTTGTGCAATTGCTGTTGACTTTTTCTGTATCAGGCTTTATTCATTTTAGTATTAGTATATGTCCTGTGTTCAGCTATGTTGCACTTATCTGCCTCTTGTCTTGGACTTTTTTCTCTGACTTTACAGTGATAGGATATTTAGTTATATTAACAACATTTTCCAAGCCGTACTGCTCAACAGCTCTTTGGACTAATTATGCTGATAAAATACTAAACAGTAGTCCAAAGAAGGGCTGTGTTTTCTTAATAGTGTATTAAATCTACAGCATTTGGGTATTTATGTACATTTATCTGTAAGAATTTGTGGTTTTCTTGTAGTACTGGAAAGAATGTAGAATTCAGCATTGTTATTACAACTACCTTGTGAGCAGTGTGTAATGCTTTTTTAATCACATTGTATGCCTTATAGATAAAAAAATGCAAATGTGCTTTAGAACAGTAAGCATACTGTTCACACATTGGCTGTAATTGCTTCTTAATGTTAGTAAAATGGCTGTTATGTTAATTTTAGTGTGATTATTTGTATATGAATGTAAATTTGCCTATGTCACAAGTGATAATTTAATAAAGGTGTTTGGAAAAAAAAAAAACTTGCATCCTCCATTTTTTGTTCATTTCTACCTCTGACCACTACTGGTATTTTGCTGGAAATATGTATGTGACATCACATCAATATTTTATTTGTATATGATATTAGCCTGATACACTCTGTATGTAAATCAGCATAGTCTTACAGGAACTCATTACTATGTAGTTCTTAGCAGTGTTTGGAATGCCTATAGGACTGTGAGACTTTTCTGAGTCCAGAATGTGTTCATGAATGCTTTCACATAGTGGTTTTGTTTTACTCTTCCTAGTGTCGCACAAACCAAATGTAACAGTTTACATGCTCTGATTTGAAATGTGATCCTTGTTGTGTCTTTTGGCTTTTCCCGGTTAGGGGTCGCCACAGCGGAACTCCAGTCCGCTAATGATTGGCAGTAGATTTTTACGTGACGAGTTGCCGGCCCTGACGCACAACCTTCAACGAAGTACGCCCATTCACGCATGTCTCCACACAGAAGACGCTCTAGCTGAGAATCGAACAGGTCAACGTCTTATTGTGAGGCGACAACGCTACCGCAGCACCACCACCGCAGTCTGAAATGTGATCCTTGTGTGTATTATATTTACACAATTTGCTATTGATCAAATTACTTTACTTGGTAATCAGAATGTGCACACTGTATTCTTTTTGTGCCTTTATCCCCAGTGCACCCAGAAGTGTCCTCTGACTATGTAGTTAGTTTATTAATTTTTTAATTAAGTCTCAACATGTTTTGGAAAATGTGTGGTTTACTGTTTCTAATGCACGCATGGACTTCATTTTGATGTTTTTCTCTTCAGTGGTGCTGATAAATGGCTCATTGTTATGTTCCTGTTCAGCAGCGTGTATGTAAATTCTTTTGAACATGTTTATCCTTCTTTTATACATTTATAAAGATGATTCCGCAGCAGACTCTGAAAAACTGATTGAGCACAGGGAACTTCTTTTTGTGTTGGTTATATGCACACAGAATACACAAGACTTTAATTTCAACTAAAGTATACTTTCTCTGTATCTCATAGCTCTTTTTTTTTGTTACCCATCTTTGCTGCAATGAACTGTCACTCCATTTCTTATTTTTGCCTTTTTATTTATTTCACATTTCATTATTCCTTCAATTAATTTCTTTAAAGTGTGTGCACTTTCCATGCATCTTTATTTTACATTCTATTTTATTTCCAATCTTAATAAGATTACACCGTTGCAAGCAAAAGTTTAGCCTTCTATGATCTAAATTAAAAGTGTTAAGAAAATAAGACCATTTAAGATGGCTAGCCATGCTAATCCATATGAGCACATAAACTTGAAGGAGTGCCCAAAAGTTCTTGTCATGCACTCTCTCTCTCTCTCTGTGAATGAATTATGCTCTCCTTCTAACTCTAACTGGTCACATGTCTACATATATACATAATGTTCCTTTTCATATCCTTTGTACTTCTGCAGCTGTTTTAGAAAGCTGTTCTTGAACACATATCAATTTAAACTCCATTCTTTCATGTTCTTGTACTGTACATTTCAATTGCATATTCATGGATGCCTAATACTGCAGAAACATCTTATTATATCTTGACTTTTAAAAGCTGTTAGGAAAATATATATATCAAAAGTCTATTTAAACAGATATATGCATATTGCATGTTTACATAAAAAGTGCAGTTTGTTTACCTATATTTAACATCCATGAGGTCTTTAACTGCTTCTAGAAAGACATGTACTATGCGATATGTATTTCCTGTAGCTGTTATAATATTTAAATATGCATACCTCTGTTTTTTATGCTTTATTAACCAGGTTAGTCCCACTATACCCATGATCTCTCTTTGTGTGAAATCTGAGGTGGCTTTTGTACGTATTAGGAGAATTTACCAAGGGGGCCAGAGGAATTACCCCTTTTTTTCATAAGTGTCTTAACATCTTTTACTGTTACAGTTACTTGAAGTACCACAAAGTGAGACAGATGTTTAATATCTCATCTGAAGGATTTCACGCTCAGGAGTGCAGCACCCCTCTGTGATGTACTGCATTGTCAGTACTGGAAAATGAATCTATGTGCTTAGTGTGAGAATACAACCCACACTCTTTTAGTCTTCCAGCGGAGTGCTGTGTTCTGAGCTACTGGCACTATATATGCTACAGTATGTACATATTTATTTGCAGTATTTGACAGTTGTTTACTAGAAAAGTCTGACTGGATAATTTTATCCATTTTCAACAGAGGCTTGGTAATGCTACATAGTTCTTGGAGGAGGAGTCTTCTGAAATTATCTAGCATAATTCTTGTGTATTGTCTTAGTAATGTTTCTTTTAAGTTCCATCCTGAATTTCTACAGTGGCTGTATATTTATTTTGGCCTGCAGACGTGCAGAAGAGCAACAGATTGATTCAGCAACAAGAGATAATTATGTATATTTACCAAAAGTTATGTATGATGTTTAGATAACGGTCGAAGCAGATAATTTCAGGTGACTGGCTGAAGGAGTGCCATATTGATCAACATGGCAGGTTTACTGCTGTCTGTTAAGTAACAGAGACCAAAATAAATGTGTTATTGAGTCATAGTAAACCTGGCATACTGATTCATGTGGTGTGACCAAGAAGTAGTCATTATAAGAATAAGTACTTAGAGCTGATCAAATATGCACTGACTTGTTCACCATACATTCTCACTGCATGCATAGCTCATCTCTAGGAAATATCACTTGTGTATTTAATACATGTTGTCATTTGCTTCACATGTAGTTACTTGCCTGGGTACCAGAACTCTTGGCAAAATTTTCTTGAGTACATTTATTAACAGAAAGATGATGGCAGCTTTTTTTGGGAGGACTGTGTAGTCATATATATGCTGTGTTGTGTTAGCTTAGCACATATTGTAGGATTTATAGACTGCAGAAACATACAGCAAATGTCTACCTTATAGTAACCTTCATGAGATGGAAACATGTTCTATGTGTTAGTGTGACTGAGTAGTCCTAAGTTTTAGTAATGTGCAAGGCATGAGCAGTAGTTAATTCTATGGGTTTGGGAAACAAAACCTTGTATTTCAATCTTGTGGCATCTGCTGCAGTCTTTGTAGTTTTTTCAGATACGTTTCCCTTTATGCCAGAATTTTGCTTCATGTTACACTGCAGCTCTCAACTATACAACTGGATGATACGATGCAAGAAGTCAGTTCTTTGAGTGGTTTTAGTTAAATTTCTATTTGGATTCTGCAAGAGGCTTTGTCTTGCTTATACATATCCTATAAATTTTAATGTCACCATAAGGAGATGTCTTCCAAAAATAGCAGTAGACTATTTTTGCGTACTTTATGCCTTACTACTATTGCCTATTCTTTAGTACTTTTTGGTTTCATTGGCTTTGACTGTAAATGTTGAACGGAAATATCTTGGCCCGAGTTTTTCTGGTATTCATTCATTAATTTTCTGATACCTTGTTCATACAGTTTAGGGGAAAATGGAGTGTATTCTAGATTTCATTTGGTGTAAGGCAGAAAAACTAATCCTAGACAGGGTGCCAGTCCACCTCAAAATGCATACACGTTCACTCACACCACATCACACATTTAGGCAGTTCAACTATAGCATGCTTGTGGCATGTGGGAAGAAAACTAAAGGGCTCATTGTTAAAATCCAGTATGGGCACAAGGAGGGCATACAGCTAGGAAAAAAGTTTAGAAAACCAAGCATTGTAAGAGAGCAGCACAAAGTGCTGCACCACAGTGCCAGCCTTAGTTGCATTTGTAATGAATTTATTTTAAGACAGACATTTTTGTGTATGTTTTAAATCCATGGAGAAGAGAAATGAGTAGTCAGTAGTGGTTTTGGTATTGCTGCAGTGAATGTTCGTACATACAGGTGTGTTTGTATAAACATGTATTACACATCACAAGGTATCCTTGTACCTACCTCATCTAGTCTAAAATGTCACAATTAAAGATAAAAAGGACTGATCAAAGGATAGAGCCTTGAGGCACTCCATTGAGCTTTTACAGTAGCCTTTACTGCTTCAAATCTGCTACAATGTTATCTTTATTACTGTCCGAACAGTGATCTTTGTTTAATGCTGTAGTATTATTTCTAATCACCTGATTCTAGGTCCTTGTTTTTGTCCTCACAGCTACGTTCATATCACTACAATGAGTGTTTCTCTGTTCTGTTGTTCACTCAACAGACCCTTTACTGGTACACTGCATATTGCTGCATGCTTATTCATGACAATATTATCTGTGGTCACTGCTATGCTGCCATGGTTTCTGTGCCACCTGTCAGCAAGTACCTGTTATTCTTTTTCAGTCTTGGTCAAGTTAGTCCTCACAAAAGTTTGTGTTTTCAAGAGTCTGTTGGTTGCAGTTCAGCAGATGTGATTTTACTGAAGATAATCTGTTAGAGATTTTAACTGTGGAATGTTATCACATATCTCTGCAGCATTTTATGTATTTATTTTCATGAAAAGCATTGCATGTAGTAAATTTTACCAAATGCAGTTCTTTATGTGATGACCGTTTCTACCAGCAATCATCTGGTAGCCTCTTTAAAACCAAATGGATTTATATTCATTCAGGATGCTGCAAATTCGTTATTAATTTGTTGAGCATTACCTTAAAGTTCGCTTCTCTAAAGCCAAAACCATTATTTTATTTATGTAGTTTTAGTCCACACCCATACAGTTTATTTATCTTTCTAGACTGCTATCAATCCAATCATTTGTGGTGCTTATCAGTGGGCAGTCTGTGTATAATAGCTGAACTTTAGAGAAAGTGCTATTTTTAGTGGTGTCCGCAAGCTGTGCTTGAAAGAAGAAAGTATAATTATGGTAAAAGGATTATTGATATGGTTTGTAAGGGTGAGGGGATGAGATTGCACTGTATATGTCAGTAACCCATTTAAACCCGTTGTCATGTTCATAATTTCTTTCACTTTTTGACACTATCAGTCATCAGTGGTTCACAGAAAATGGGTTTCTTTGAGGTGGAAATATGATTTGTTTGAAAGCAGTGGACTGGCATACTGGTTTGTCAGGACAAAGCAAGTGTTTGTGTGTGTGTTTATGTTTATATAGGTCTACTTCTGTTTAACGAAAACACGATTTACCAAATCCTACATTGCAGAACCCAAACTGCCGAATGTGCAGTTGAATGAAACCTCAGTACATCAAAGCTGACTTCACCGAAACAAAACAAAAAAAAAAAAAACACAAAAGGAACCCCAACACATATATTTGCAGGGCGGTACCCCCCCAATCCCCCCACACCCCCAGCATATCATATGTACCAACTCCAAGATTGCACTACAGTGGGAAAAGGGTAAATCTCCTTATCCCCACTGTACCGTGATGAGCACCAACAAGCTCCGACTGCTATACCAGATATATACCCAGTAATGGTGTAAACAACTAAAGACAAAAACTTCACCTGCTCTGCAGTACCACTTCAGCGGTGGTGATCCGTGTTTGGAGAAGTCAACTTCAGTGTGCTGAGGTTTCGTTCAACTGCATTTTTGGCAGTTTGAGTTCTGCGATGTGGGATTCGCTAAATCGTGTTTTCATTAAATAGTAGTCGACCCTATGTATACATACATACATACATATATATATATATATATATATATATATTTATATCTATATATATATTTATATATTTATATCTATATATATATATATATATATATATATATAATCTGTCTATATATCTATATGTATATATAGATACACACACACACACACACACACACACACACAGATACATATGTATGGGTCTCATTTCATTCAATGAAACTACATGTCAAAGAACCATAATTTCATGACCCCTTATTCCAGAAAGTGCATTTATTCGAGAATGCACTTTTGCGAATAACCACGTAACTGAAAAGCAGTGGAGGTTGTTTAGATCGCAACAGAGCGGGGATAAGGGAATATTCCCTTTTCCCCACTGTAGTGCGATCACGTTGTGAGAATATATAAGTAGCGGGGTTGTGGGGATGCAGGGTGGGGGGGCTTGCCCCCCTGCATACATGTGGTTAGTGTTTTCATGTTTGTGTTTTTGTTCTTTTCGGTTACGTGGTTATTCGCGAAAATGCATTTTCGAATGAAATAAGACCCATACATATGTGTGTGTGTGTGTGTATGTGTATACACATTTATATTCACATTGAACTATTTAATTTAATTTATTTATTTATTTGACATTGTTTACCAGGAAAGTGACTGGACACAGGTCCTTTTTCAGCAGATTTCCAGGAAGAAAAGCTCCACATTTACAACAGAACAGTTGCTCAAAATTTCAAAATATTACACCAGAGAAGTAACACATGGATACAAAGTAATACATACAGAGAGTTCTTAATACATCAGTTTTACACATATAGATTAAGACACATTTCTAATAATATGGACACTAATATTTCTGTTTACCACAAAACTTTATGTATGCACATATCTATGGAGAGATAACACAGGTAAATGATGATATATTATCAGTAATTATTGTGAAGGAAAGGATGGGCGGAGAAGATAAGGAAGAATAAGGAAGAGAGGATAGAGGATTTAGGTAGCAGGGGGGTTGTAAGAAGGAGCGCATAAGATGTCCTTTTAGTTATGTTATTGTAAGATTTTACACAACTATTCTTTATTCAGGATTGGTGCATAAGCATAGCTTTGTATTCAGTAAATGGAATTTGAGTCTTTTTTTAAACTGCAGAGCATTTGTAGTGCACATATATCTGTCAGCAATGAATTCCAGATTTTGGCTATGGAGGTTGAATAGAGGGAATCTCCAGTGGCATTATTGGATTTGGTAACTTTTAAGAATGATTTATTATTTGAGCTTAAAGAATGGGTACTAGTGTAGGGAAGCAGAAGGTTTTGCAGAGCAGGTTTTTTTCAGGTTGATTTAGAAAAGCATGGGCGAAAGTAAGTTGGCTGTAAGTTAAGAGCTGAGATAGTTCTAGCCAGTTAATTTGAGTGCAAGGCAATGGTGTGTTCTAAAGTTGGAGTGTGTTGCAATCTTTGCTGTCTTATCATAGCAGGTATCTAATTTTGCTAGGTCTAATTTTTTTTTTTAGGTTTGTCAGAATGGGTGAGGTATATAGGAGTGCGGAGATCAGGTGTGTTCTTGCAATGGTGGCCTTTGTGCTATTGGTTAGGTATTGCTTATTTCTGTAAAGAGTACCAAGTTTTTTTTTACTTTCTTGGCTGAGCTATGTGTAGGTTGAATTTCATAGCGTTGTTAATAACAGTACCCAGAAGTTTAGTTTTTGAAACAGGAGAGACGGTGGTATTGTTTCTAGATATGATCTTAAATGGAGAGAGGGGATCTGTAGATCTAGTGGGTTGGAATATCATGAGTTTGGTCTTATTGGGGTTTAGAAAGCAATGTTTCAACTGCAGAGAAGGACTGCTGCATTAGTTGTAGCTGTTAGAGTGATGATGCAGTGCATATTAATATAAAATTGTGCACATATTGGACTAGGCAGGCATGCAGGGTAGCAGTATATAAATTGTTAGTGAAAAGTGTGGAAAGGAGGGGACCGAGAATGGAACCTTGTGGTACACCTAGAGTAATGGGCAGTAGAGGAGATATACTTTGTTGCCGTTTTACAGCTTGCTGGCGCCCTAGTAAGTAGTCTTTGAACCAGGTAGGTATAGATTGACTAAGGTTTAGTTCTAAGAGTGCTGCTATAAGTTTATGAGAGATGGTATCGAATGCTTTTGATAGATCTAGAAAGATGGAGGATACTATTTTACCATTGTTCCTATGTTGAGTAATGATATTTGTGAAACTCGTTAGGGTGAAAGTAGTACTGTGGTAGGACCGAAATCCAGGTTGGGTTTTGGATAGCAGGTTGTTATCAAGGAATTACTGCATAATTTGCGAGTGGATTCATCTTTCTAGAACTTTAGACAGAGGCAACAATATAGCTACTGGCCTGAAAGTGGACAGTTCTAATGACTTTCCCCCTTTGTGTAGGGGAATAATGTGCAAGATTTTCTAGATTGCTGGTACCTTTTGTTCGGAGATGGATCAGTTTATGAAGATTGATTCTGGCTAAGAGATGGCATCAGCAGCCAATTTGAGATGTTCAGCCAGTAGGTTATCAGCTGCTAGTGTTGTTGGTTTGAGTTTTTTTCAGTAGTTTTTTTTACAGTGTCTGTACAGGCTGGAAATTAAAGGTGCTGCTATCTGGACTTGCTGTAGGAATTTCTGTGGAGGTGGTGGAACAG
Source organism: Protopterus annectens (assembly GCF_019279795.1). NCBI lineage: Eukaryota > Metazoa > Chordata > Ceratodontiformes > Protopteridae > Protopterus > Protopterus annectens. The sequence continues at coordinate 983,762,805 of NC_056744.1, forward strand.
TTATTATTTGTAAGGGCTAGTATGGATTCTGTGAAATACTTATTAAACTGCATAGCTATAGAGCCTGAGTTGTTAGTGGTTGTAGGGGTGGGATACTAGTGTTTCCAGGTTGTAGGATTTTATTAGTAGCGGACCAAAACTTCAAAGAGTTGTTTTGATGTTTAGTTTGAATATCTTGGTAGTGATTAATCTTGTCCTGTTTTATTTGTTTTTAGCTTTATTTCTAAACTCTTGATATGCCTGTTAATTCACTTGTGTTTTGCTTTTTTGCCTTAGATTCCAAACTTTATCTCTGTCTTTTAATAGTGATCTTGTTTCTTTTGCTTACCATGGAGCATGGTTAGCTTTTATTCTTATTGTTCTTGGGGGAGCTAGTCTATTCAGAATTTTCAGGAAAGTTAAGTTGAAGTATTCTGTAGCTTCCTCTAGGGGGAGATGTTTCATTGGTACCTAGATACAGAGTTTAAGGGTGATATGAAATTTTGAGTGGTGAAGTTTTTTTTTTGTTCCTAATTTCATGATGGGTAGTGACATGTTCTTCGTGTTTCACTGTTGCAGTCATCACATTTGGGTTATCCCTGCCAGGGTAGCCCTCGGCCGGCCCGAATACCAGAGGCTTAGTATTTCTGCGTCATCGGGCCTTTATTGTAGCCAGATATTTTCGCTTACAGTCTTCAAATTCTGATATGGCTTCGTTAAGCCATCCGACAGCAGATCTTCTGAAGAAATGTAAAGATAAAGACAGAAACAGACCGGACAGGTCCAAACCTACCGACGACTCGTCCTTTAAGCTAGTTTTCAGTTCTCCGGTCATCAGTAAAGCACTTTTGCAGCTCCTGATGCTCGCTTCTGTGGATTTGCAGGCCGCTACCGAGACCCTTTCGTAGTCCGGTATGCCGCAAAACTCTTCTTCGACTAAGGATCCTGTGATTGTCTCTGCATTGGATGGGTCCAGAGCTGCTGAGCAAGCACCGGCTTCCGAGGAAGTCCTCCGCATTACTGATTCTCGACAGAAACAGACGTCTTCTTTCGTGACTACCATTCTTTCAGAAACGACTGATTTTCCAAGGCCTAGGGTACGAACCACACCCATGACGCCGACGACCACTCTCAGGCACCTGCTTCCTAGCCTCAGTCTCAAATGCTTAAAATGGCAGAAGACCACATCATGCTAATCAGGAGAAGCCAAGCTACCCCCTCCGAAAGGAAAAGATATCTGTCCCCTGTAGTTTTGTCTGAACAAGAGTCAGATGACTCTGATGCATCTGAATATGAAGACATGCAACTCCTCTCTACTTATGAGGATTCTGATGCAGAGGATTCCATACCTTCAGCCTCTCCCCCAGAGGATATTTCCTTTGGGGAAACCCTGAATACCTTAAGGGAGCATTTCCAATGGGAGAGTCAAGACTACCCACAGTCTAAAAAGAAACTCAGGGAATTCCTAGATCTTCCACAGCACAGACCCTTGGCCATCCCCTAGTCCTGGATGTCATGGAGGATGTTTTTCTGGACTCCAGCTTGACTCCTGACACCCTCCCTCCTGCACCCTGAAAACCAGACAGGTACTTTAGAGTCCCTAACTCTCACAAATGTATTTTTAAAAATCCTACTGCTGACCCTGAGATAATTTCTCAAGGGCCTAAAGGGATTAAAGCAATCTCTGCTAAGAATCCTATCCCCTCAGATAGGGATTCCCAAGCACTAGACAGATGGGGTAAAAAAGTATACACCTCAACTACTCTTGCTATCAGGGCACTAAATTGTCAGTTCCTTATGCTAAAATTTCAGCAACATACCCTGGAACTCCTCAAACAAAAAATGTCTTTCTTTCCTGCTTGGGCAGAATCTAATGAATTACAAGAATTAATGCATTCTGCAAGTCAAGTAACTAAACACACCTTGCACTGTGGTTTTGATGCCCTGGAAGTCACTGGATCTGTCAATAGAAGGCATGCATGGCTTAAGGAACAGCCCCTGCCATACCATGTCAAATCTAAATTGTTGGATGCTCCCTTGCACAAAGACAACTTATTTGGCAGTAAGGCAGAAGAGGTCTTAAAAAGTTGGAAGAAAAAGCAAAATCTATGCAAACAGTTAGGGATTTCTTGCAGGTCCAGCCACCCAGGTTCAGCAGGCATTGTCCCACCAAACACTGGTCCTTTCCTGTTCCCACTAAGCCAGTCCAGGCTAGGACCCGGGGAACCAGACCCCCTAGACAGCAGCCACAGAGAATGCAGAGATCTAAACAGTGGACTACCTCCACTTCAAAACCAGGGAGTTCTAATACACCCCCTTATGGTAAGAACTCACAGTGACTCATCTCCCCCTCCCTCTGCCCACCTTCACTTACCCTTAGGAGGAAAACTCTCCTTTCACACAAGCACCTGGGCCACCATTACCAACGACCACTGGGTTCTGAACATAGTGTCTCAGGGATACAAATTTTCCTTCTACACCCTTCCATCCCCAAAAGGGTTCCCAGATCTACCTCCAAACCAGTGGGCAGTGGGCAGAGGCTCAAAAGCAAATCCTTTCCCTGCTCTCTATGAGGGCAGTAGAGCACGTTCCTGCAGAACAGATAGGCCAAGGTTTCTACTCCAGACATTTTCTGGTGCCCAGAAAAGAGGGCACCTGGCGCCCCATCCTCAATCTGTCCGTTCTAAACACCTTTCTGGTGATCACAAAATTCAAAATGCTCACCCTCCAACAGCTGCTACCTATACTCCCCAAGGACGCTTGCTAGCAACCCTAGATCTAAAAGAGGCCTAACTCCAAATTCCTGTCAGGGAATCATGCAGGAAATATCTCCGTTTCAGGACAGGATCTCAACACTTTCAGTTCTCTGTGCTTCCCTTTGACTTATCTACTGCTCCCAGAGTTTTCATAAAATGTCTGGCTCTGGCCATTGCCTTTTGCAGACAAAAGAACATCCAGATTTACCCATGCAGAAGTCTGCCTTATTCAGGCAGACAGCCAGGCAAAGCTTTTCACGCACCTGGCCTTTGTAAAGACCCTACTAACCTCCCCTAGTGTACACAATCAACAAAAAGAAATCCAAACAGTTGCCTACCTAAAGGATTATCTTCCTGGGAGCAAGCCTGGACACAGCATCCCAGATGGCATTCCTTACACCAGAAAAACAAATTTTCCTGACAGCCTACTTCTCTCAACTAGCCACCAGGCCCCAGTTATCTGCAGGGAAGATCCTGCATGCTCTGGGGTTCATGGCATCTTGCATACTACTCATTCCATATGCCAGACTGCATATGAGGAAACTTCAGTGGTACCTAAAAAGCGTTTGGTGTCAACACTCTCAAGACCTGGAAACTCTTCTACCTATAATTCTTTGCCTCAGAAAAGATTTTCTTTGGTGGGCAACAGCATGCTCCCACAACAAGGGGCTGCCTTTCTCACCACCCCCCGCTGCCCAGACCCTCACCACAGATGCATCAGACTGTGCTTGGGGTACACACCTGGACGGCAGGTGCATACAGGGCCAATGGAGCCCACAGCAAATCCCTCTGCACATCAACCTAAAAGAGATGATGGCTGTCCAGCATGCCTTGATAGCTTTCAAACCCCTTCTCTCTCAAGGGGCTAGCCTGATCAAAACAGACAACACCACTGTGATGTGGTATATCAACAAGCAGGGAGGAACTCACTCCTACCCTCTATGAAGGCAGGCCATGACCCTTTGGCACACAGCCTCTGCCATGCAACTTCACCTGTTAGCGCAATTCTTACCAGGCTCTCTCAACTCTGGCAGACCAGTTAAGCAGAAATATTCTGGACCCACACGAGTGGCAGCTCAACAGAAGAACCTTCACCCTAATAACTCAGAAATGGGGCACCCCGAAGGTCAACCTCTTTGCCTCCCACACCAACCATCAGCTCAGCAATTTCTGTACCAGGGAACATTACTGCATGGCCTGGAAAGTTGATGCCCTGTCCTTCCCCTGGGTCAGTCTATCAGTCTATGCCTTTCCTCCACTACCTCTCATCCCCAGGGTACTGCTCAAAATAAAGGAGGGAAAACCAAGGACCATTCTTATAGCCCCAGACTGGCCTCGCCAGCACTGGTACCTCTTGCTGCGCATCCTGTCCCCACTGCCACCATGGCATCTTCCTTGGATTCTAAACCTCCTGACCCAGAGCGAAGGGGAATTCATGCGTCCCCAATTGCAGACACTCAGTTTGGCAGCTTGGCTTATTCCCTAATCCCGAACCAATATGCCAACCTCAGTAAACAGGTTCTAGATGTTATCCATGAGGCCAGACGCCCTAGCACTAATAAGTCTTATGCTGACAAATGGAAAAATTTTTCTGCACCTGGATCCAGGCTAAGGGAGCCAATACAGCACAGCCCTCCCTCCCTCCCTCTCATCCTGGGATTACTTAGCTGACTTACTACACAGTGGCCTCTCTTTCTCCTCTATAAAAATTCATGCCTCTGCTATTTTTGCTCAATTTTCCACTAAGCAGCCCCTTTTCTCACACCCTTTGATCAAACAGTTCCTAAGAGGGGCTAGCAACTTGTGGCCACCTAGAGGGGCACCAACCCCAGCTTGGGACCTTAACTTTGTATTGGAAAAGCTCACCCTCACCACTTTCAAACCAGCTTCTTCTGCAGAGCTAAAATTTCTCTCCTGGAAGACAGCATTCCTTCTGGCCATCACTTTAGCCAGAAGAGTCTCTGAGCTGCAAGCGCTCATGGCTCTGGAACCCTTCATCATCTTTCATGCTGACAGGGTATCCCTGAGAACTGACCCATCCTTCATGCCCAAGGTGGTGTCCAGTGTGGAGCTCAACCAATCTGTTAATTTGCCCACCTTTTTTCCTAATCCCCAGAACAAGGGGGAAGAATTCTGCACTCTCTAGATGTGCACAGACTGCTCAGATTCTTTCTAGACAGGACTACATCCTTCAGAAAGTCTGATCAATTGCTGGTTAGCATTGCTACAGGGCCAGAAGGCAAAGCCATCTCCAAGCAAACCATATCCAAATGGATAGCACACTGCATCAATTTCTGCTACAAGCAACATGGAAAGCCTCCCCCCAAGGGGGTCAGGACTCACTCCACCAGAGCAGCCTCCACCTCTGCAGCTTTCCTCAGAGGAGTCCCCACCAGGGACATCCTGGAGGCTGCCACCTGGACATCTGTTCACACTTTTACCAAGCATTACCACCTGCTTCTCTTCTCCAAATCCAGGGCAGGGTTTGTCTCTGCAGTCTTGCAGGGCATCTTAGCCAGCCCCTAGTTTTTTTGACTGCCTCCACCCATTTCCTCAGCTTTGGGAATCAACCTAAATGTGATGACTGCAACAGTGAAACACGAAAGAACATAGTACAGTTGTGTACACTTACCATAAATGTAGATGTTTGATTGTATTCACTGTTGCAGTCCTGGTTTCCCTGCCTCCATCCTCCTTTCTTCCCTTTCCTTACAAGGGACATATTGGTATTTACTTTCTATTGGTGGGCTTCTTCCACCAGACCCTGACTCCTGCTTGGGGGCTCCTGACAGGTTAGGGCAAGAAAAACTGATGTAAAGGCGTCGGCTGCCTTACTTTATGCTACTGATGACCTGACGTCAGGCCTGAAGCAACAGCAGCCAATGCAGAAATACTAAGCCTCTGGTACTCGGGCTGGCCGAGGGCTACCCTGGCAGGGATAACCCAAATGTGATGACTGCAACAGTGAATACACTCAAACATCTACATTTGTGGTAAGTGTACACAACTGTACTTTTTGCTGTATTTATTTGCTGCCTAAGTAAAAGAAAAAGTTGGAAGGTGATCACTAAGACTGTCTGGAAGACACGTGGCTTGTAAAGACAGAGATGGTCTGTTTGTTAATATCCAGTCAAGGATGGATTGCCTATATGTTTTATCAATTCTAGTGGGGACATGTATGATTTGGAAGCCATGGAGGTTTATGTGATTTGAAGGCTTTTATGAGTTACAAGTATTCCAATCTATGTTGAAGGCCCCCATAATAATTGATGTTCTGTAGTCCTATCTCACCTTCATTGACTCGGCACTTTGCTAGCTCAAAGTCTTCTAGTTGGCTCGATAGCTTTATAGTGTGTAAATCATTTTTTATGCTGTATTAGTATTTGTTACCAGTTCTGATATCTTTTACTAGACTTTGTGTAGCATTGTTTGCTGTATTTCTGCTATTTTTTTCTTAGCCGTTCTTCCGCAGGCCTGTTTGTTGTATCCCTGCACTCCCTGTTGGTTTTTGCTGTTTGGGCTTTTGCCTAATTGTTTCCTTATCTTCTAAGCTATCCTTTCACCAAGGGCTAGACCCGTTTAAGTTAGAGGACCTAGTCCTCTGTCTGTCGTGTTTTTCCTTCTGCTAGGGCTAGGCCCGTTTAAGTTAGAGGACCTAGTCCTCTGTCTGCCTGCCTGTTGTTTTTCCTTCAGGGGTAACCATTTAAATTAGAGGTAGTTCCTGTTTTGCTTTAGCACTAGTCACTGTGATTTTGCTTATTCCTTGTCTGTGTTAGTATCTGTAATTGGTGATAGGTATGTCTAAAGAATTGAAAGACCACAAACCTTCGGGGTTTAAGAAATGTTCCAAATGCGCTCAAAAAATGTCCCTGACAGATGGGCATACTATTTGCGTATATTGCTTAGGTGCTATTCACCTTCAAGAATCTTGCTCCTTTTGCCATGCTTTTAGTCCTCGAGTCCTTTGAGAGAGAGAGAGAACAAACTTATCCTGAAAGGTCTTTTAAAGTATCCCTTTGGGGAAGGATTGGCTTCTTCTTCTTCCTCTAGTTCCAAGTCACCCTCATCTAGAAAAGACAAAGCTTAACCTTCATAAAGGCAGTCTCCTACTTATTCGGTGTCTTTGGAATCGCCAGAGAAAATATCCAAATCGACTACTTCCTCTTCGGTTCCATTGGTTTCATTGCCAACAGAGATTATTGATGTGGCGCAATCAGTTTTGGTTCCAAAAGTTACAGAGCCGATAACTGAATCTGTGTCTCGAAGCCAGTTGGCGGAACTTCGTCCAGTTTTTCGACACTCAGATCGCCAATTTTTCAGCGTTCTAGGTCCCCCACGTTATCTTCCAGGGGCCTTTCTGATGAGGATGTTGAGAGAGTGGTGTGCAGACTTCTGAAGACATCGGCGCTGACAAATTTACTTTCGGCTCGGCTCTGGAGCCTACTGAGCCCGTCCACCCTATCACCGTTCCTCCTCCAAGCCACATCGGCACTTCAGAGCCAAAGATGTCGGTGCCACTTGCTATGGAAAGGTCGGTTCCAGCTACCTCTGTGGGCCTCTCTGTACCGATATCTGCTCCGACACCTTCTGTACCTTCCGTGGGGTCTAGAGTCCTAAGCTGTCCGGTCTGGCCCGAGGGAGACGCTTGGACCCGAACTTCTTCGTAGCTCTAGCTTACCTCTCAGTCCTTCGGCTAGGGTGAGCTCGGACCCCACATCTGTCTCCGAGCCTATCTCCTCGGTACCGAGGACTGCCTCTGCTCCTTTGGAACAAGGGGTGTCCATGGAGCCTAGGGGGTCGGCCTTTGAGCTGATGAGGAGTGTTCTGTCCAAGTCTTCAGTTCCAATTAGGGGCACTGACACTGTTCCCCCTAAAGTGCCTACCTCCGTCTCCGCACCCTCTCTCATCCAACACAACAGAGACTCGCAGCCACAAGAACCCTCCATGAGTGGTCCCCAGTCTTCTGAGACCTCCCCAGAATATCCTTTTGAGGAGCCCCCTCGGAAGAAAGCTTGTAAGAGGAAGCATGTTGACTCCCCTGATGAGTCCATTACATCAGACACTGACCTCGAGGAGTCAGAAGGGTCCCCTAAGTCATCCTCTGATGATATCTCCTTTGCAGATGTCCTTGAGATCCTGAAACAGAGAGGCTGCTGGCCCACCACCTCCCCTTCTGATGAGGAGTCAGTGTACTTGAAGGCTTCCGGGTCTCAACCTTCTGCCTCTTGGGTATCTCCACCGTTTGATGAACTTTTGGATCTAGTGAGTTGAAATGTGTGGGAATATCCTGACACTGTAGAACCAGTTCCTGGAAGACCCAATAAGTTCCTGTCAGCACCCCAGGACAAAGAATTTCTCACCAAGGGTATGCCAGTAGATGCCATGGTGGTGGCAGTAGCCACCAAAAAGGAACTAGCTGAGACTTCCTCCACCGTCCATCCACTGAACAAGGAGTCTCGAACGATGGACAGGTACAGGAAGCATGTCTTTTCTTCAGTGGCTTTTACACTCAGATCGCTGAACTACCTCTCTCATTTCACTAGGCTCCAGAGAGATCTCCTGAAAGAGCTTGGAGATACTCTCCAAGGTAACGTATCTGAAGCGGTATCTGATGAGCTTAATGCACAGATGTCTACCTTAAATTCTATTGTTAACTCCTCCATGAGGCTGATATCTTATGTAGCGGATGGAGCGAGTAGGGCAGCGGGTTCAGGAGTTTCCCTTAGAAGACACTCCTGGATGCGCTTGTGTAATTTTGTGGAGGCCTTCAAGCCTGCCTTTACCAACGCCCCCTTTAATGGATCCTCGTTGTTTGGACCTAAGGTAAAGGACACACTCACCAGGTGCGAACAGGAAGGGAAAACCATGTCTGTCGTGGGAGTCCATTTTTCCGTTCCTTCTAGACCCTATCCCAAAGGACAGAGGGGTGGAAAGATGTGGTTTAAAAAGTCTCAGAGGTTTTTCCAGGACGCACAGGGTGATTCCTTCTCCAGAGGCAGAGGAGGAGGAAATAAATGTAGATGTCCCCCTAGAGACAGGGGAGGCCCGCAGAATCAGGGTGACCTTGATTCCTTTCGTGGTCGTCCCTACCAGTGCTCATGAAAGGAGGCCCGACTGTGCATCTCTGGAGCCAGTCAGGGGCCGTGTATCTTTGTACCCAGAAGCCTGGTGCAACATCAAACAAGACAAGTGGGTACAGAGGATAATTACCAGAGGATACCGTATTCCCTTCTCTTTCCCACCTCCTCAAAACAGAAGAATTCCGGATGTTCCACCCAATCACAGGGATTTAGCAACTGTAGAAATCCAAAAGTTGCTCAAAAGAGAGTCATCCAACCCATTCCCGCAGACCAAGTAGGATTAGAGACTTACTCCAGATTCTTTTTGGTTCCCAAACGAACAGGGGACTTGAGACCCATCTTGGATCTCAGCAAACTAAACGGATCAGTAAAGAAGTCCAAGTTCCAAATAGTCATGTTACAGTCGATACTCCCGCTGTTAGGGAAAGACATTTGGATGTGCTCCATAGATCTCCAAGATGCGTACTACCACATCAAAATGGGCAGAGCATCAAGGAGTCACTTACGCTTCCAGCTGGGGGCCAGTCATTACCAATTTCGCGCTCTGCCCTTTGGTCTCACCACAGCCCCCAGGGTATTCACTAAATGCATGGCAGTAGTAATGGCTCACTTGAGACGTCTTGGATTCCAAGTGTTTCCGTACCTCGACGACTGGCTCCTGACTGCCACCGCCAGGCATCTACTATTACAAGCCATTGACGCCACCTTTATGACTTGCTTGCAACTAGGAATTACAATAAACTGGCAAAAATGTGCATTGGTGCCCTCTCAGTATGTGAATTTCATTGGCGCAGAAATAAACACCATCACAATGAGGGCTTACCTCCCCATAGAGAGAGTCCAGAATCTCAGGCAACAAATTTGGAGTCTACTTCCACAGCGAAAAGCAAAAACGAAGATGGTACTCAAATTGCTAGGTACAGTGGCCTCCACGATAACATTAGTCCCATTAGCCAGGCTGCACATGAGAGTTTTGCAGTGGTTACTTTTTGCCCAGTGGTCTCTGCAGCAACTACCTCTTTCTCACCCCATCCTGATAACAGAATCGTGCAAACAGGATCTTCGCTGGTGGACCCAGTCCAGCCATCTGACTACAGGCAGACCTTGTGTTCCGTCTCCCCCAGTCGCCACCATGACCACAGATGCCTCCCAGATGGGGGGGGGGGGGGCATTATCTAGGGAGAACAGTCCAAGGCACGTGGCAAGAACACGAGGCCAATAAAGATTACTTCTGCATTATCAAAGTCAGGAGTATTTTGTTGTAGGATCTCTAGAATAAGATTGCTTTTAAATAGACTGGCTATTCCCCCTCCTTTTTGTTCTTTCTGTCTACACTATACATACTTTAACCTGGAGGTAGAATTTCATTATCTCTGATTTTTAACCAGGTTTCAGTAATCAGAGCGATGTCAGGAGAGTAGTGGGTGACAGTGGCATGAACCGTGAGGTTCTTGGGTTTTGTTAACAATACTTCTAATGTTTAAATTTAATAATAGGTGGTCAGATCCTTTCCGAGAAAGGTTTATTAAACTAGGGTTGCCATATTGGGATATTCGTTGGAATGGGTTGGTGTTGGGGCCTGGATTTGGATGGATATCTCCATTAAGGGTTAACTGTGAGGTGATGTGTGATATGGTCTTAAGGCGTTTTACTATGACTGCGTTATATTTCAGTAAGACTTTGGAACTGTTTTGCTGTGGTATTATAGTATAGGTAGTCTGACTGATATAAATAATTTTGTAGCTTGAGGGTGATATTTTAATTTTTAAAGGTTTTATCTGTAGTGGATAGGGGAATGGAGTATTATAGGGGTTGGTGACCCATTGAGACTAATGTGGTATGAGGTGGGGTTTGCTGCTATTGTTGGGACTGTTACTGCAGTAACATAGATGGGTATCATGTTGATTTATGTAAATGTTAGTGATAGTAATGATTTTTTGTAAATGTATTGCTGTATTGTAATAGTTGGGAGAGTAATACTAATTATAAGTACTGCTGTCTTGTCATAGACTGTTGACGCACTGTATATAAATTATATAATTTAGTTTGTTTGGGTAATAGGGCTTGTGGGAGTGGCTAGTTTAAAATAAATTGAGGCATAATGGGGGTGGCTGGGAAATGGGCTAGGGTAGGAGAGCGGAGTGAGCCCGAGTGCAGCGAGGGTGAACGGAGTGGGTAGATCCAGACGGTGGCATGCACTAAAAAAAAAAAATTATCTGCTATCCCAGTTTGTTTTAACTCAATTAAACTTGTTTTCCAATTCAGAAGCACATTATTTAAAAAGTCAGGGTTATTTCACTTGGTGGTGGTAGAGACTTTTAATAACAAAAGAGTAGTCACTACTTAGCCTTAGAGCCTTTTAATAACAACAGTTAAGGAGTAATTGCTGCTTAGCCATGGTTTATTTGAGTATACTTGGTTACTATATCTGTGTTTCAGTAGTTGGATTACATGAGTGTGCTATTTTCTATGTGCTATATATGTATTTATGGCTAAATGTATGTTTATTAGGTTAGGTGGTGGCCAGGAAAATGTTTTTAGGCTGCAAACCCAAGCATTGTGCTCACTCACTTTCAGCCTTTTAGTGGTTTCTGTATCTTAGTTCAATTTAAAATTTCTTAACAACTGGCCTACACTATGCCCAATTTTCTGTGAGTTCCCTGACACTTATTTGGAGTATGTGGTCGCAATTAATGTGTTTCGGGGTAGCTTAAGTGATTCAGAGGTGACTGAAACAAACATTTTGAAAGCAGTAACAGCATTAGAGAGAGAACAAAAGAACGGTTATTTCCCATGTGCAGCACACATTATACAGATGTTCTTCGTGTTTCACTGTTGCAGTCATCACATTTGGAGTTATCTGCTTGCAGTAGCCCTCAGTCGGCCTGATTATCAAAGTCTTGGGTCCTGCATTGGTTGCTGTCTCATCTTCCATGACGTCAGGTAGTCAGGGGTATAAAGCATGCAGCTGCCACCATTACATCAGTCTTTCTTGCTGTGCGATGCCCGAAGTAGAAGTAGTTCGCAAGTGCCGGTTGGCCGACTCCTGAAATTTTCGTTTTTGAGTTTCAGAAGCGAAGTCTTCAACTAAAGCTAAGTACCCCATTGGGGAAACTTTTTCTTGCTCTAAACTAATGTCAGTAAAAGTCAATAATTGTATTTCTTGTGGAAAGCAAATACCTCATAAAGATTTTCATTCGTACTGTATTCCTTGCCTAAGCCCTGACCACGGCGTACCTCGCTGCCGGTTTTGTGCCTTATTTAAGCAACAAACTATTCATTGTCGGTATATTTACACTTCTAAATATTTTGGTACTCGGTTCAATTATCCAGATATGGCTTCGGTAAGCCACCCGACTACCGACATTCCGAAAAAACACAAAGGTAAAGACAGAGACAGACCGCAAAGGTCCAAAGCTGCTGACAACGCTTATAAGCTAGTCGCCAGTTCGCCAGTACTCAGTGAGGTGCTTTCGCAGCCCCTGATACCCGCTACTTCAGATTCACAGGCTTCTACTGAGACCCATTCAGGGTCCGGTATGCCGTGAGATGCTTCAGCTGTGGAACCTGTGTATGTCTCTATATTGGATGGGCCCGGAGCCGCTGTTCAGGCACCAGCTTCTGAGGGTGTATTCAGGCCTACTGACTTGCATATTAAACTGGCATCATCTTCTTCTTCAAGGCCTAAAACTCGATCCATGCCTAGAAAACTAACACCCAGACCGCATGGTCAGGCCTCTATGCCTAAAAAACAAATTATAAGAATGGCTGAAGACCTTATTACTTTAATCAGGGGAAGCCAGCCTTCCCCCTCTAAGAGACCTAGGACTGAATTTTCTTATGATTCTTCTGATCAGGATTCTGAAATTTCTGTTTCCTCTGATGACCAGGATTTACCCTTATCTACCTATGAGGGTTCTGATGCAGACGACTCTATTCCTTCTGCTTCCCCTCCAGAGGATTTCTTTTTTGGTGAAACCTTGCATACTCTTAGGGAGTATTTTCGCTGGGAAAGCCAGGATTACTCTGATTCTAAAAAGAGGCTTAGGGATTTCTTACTCCTGCCCCAACACAGGCCTTTAGCTATTCCCCCTGTACTGAACATTGTTGATGATGCCTTTTCGGAATCTAGCTTGGCCCCTGACTCCTTACCTCCTGCTTCCAGAAAACCAGATAGATATTACAGGCTTCCTGACTCTCACAAGTTCCTCTTTAAAAATCCTACTGCAGATCCTGTGACCATTTCACAGGGACCCAAGGGCATTAAGGCTACTACTGCCAAAAATCCTATCCCCTCTGATAGATATTCCAGGGTGCTGGATAGATGGGGTAAGAAGGTATACACTTCTGCAACCTTGGCCATTAGGGCCTTAAACTGCCAGTTTCATATGTTAAATTATCAGCAGCATATTATTGGATTGCTTAAACAGAAAATTATGTTGATTTCTGACTGTGCTGAAAATAAGGATTTACAGGATTTAATGCATTCTGCTGAACAAGTTGCAAAACATACTTTTGCAATGTGGTTTTGATTCACTAGAGGCATCTTGTAGGGCTGCTGTCACTGGGTCTGTACTTGGAAGGCATGCTTGGCTTAAGGAGCAATCTTTGCCAGATCATGTTAAAGCTAAATTGCTGGATGCTCCCTTAAACCAGGACCGCCTGTTTGGCAACAAAGCAGAAGTAGTACTTAAAAAGATGGAGGAAAAAGCTAAAACTATGCAAACTATTAAAGATTTCCTGCAACTACAGTCACCAAGATTTAGTAGGCATTGGCCCTCTAAGAATTGATCCTTTCCTGTCTCTTCCAGGCCTTCTCAGTCCAAACCCAGAACCAGCAGAACACCCAGTCTTCAGTCCCAAGGTACGCACAGGACTAAGCAGTGGGGGGCTCCCACTTCCAAAGCAGGGAGTAGTAAGACTCCCCCCTATGGTAAACTGTCTCAATGACTTAACTTTAAAACTTCCAAGCCCTTCTCAACTGACAGCTCCTTTAGGGGGGAAAGATTGATCTGCAGACAAAAAAAATGGGAAATCATTACCCAGGGCAAATGGGTTTTAAATACAGTTTCCCAAGGATACAGATTCCACTTCCACACTTTACCAGCCCCAAACGGTTGGCCAGATCTACCCTCAAATCAGTGGGCAGAGGCTCAAAAGCAAGTTCTCTCTCTCTTAAGTATAAGGGCTATTCAAACTGTCCCAGAAGAGGAAAGGGAACAAGGTTTCTACTCAAGACTTTTCCTGGTGCCCAGGAAAGACAACTCCTGGCATCCTATCCTGGATCTCTCTATCCTAAGCACTTTTTTGGTGATCCCAAAATTCAAGATGCCAACTCTTCACCAGTTGCTTCCTATGCTAGGCAAGGATGCCTAGTTGGCAACACTAGAATTAAAGGAAGCCTACCTGCACATCCCAATCAGGAAATTTTGCAGACGATCCCTACGCTTCAAAGCAGGCTTCATGCACTATCAGTTCTCTGCACTGCCCTTTGGCTTATCTACTGCGCCCAGGGTATTCACAAAGTGCCTAGCTCCAGTCATTGCATTTTGCAGACAAAGAAGTATTCAAATATTACACATACCTGGACGCTTGTCTAATTCAGGCAGAAAGCCAGGACATACTATTGAATCGTCTGGCATTTGTACAAAAAGTGCTAACGTCTCTGGGGTACACCATAAACGAAAAGAAAAAAGAAATCACATCTTGTACCCTGCCAACAAATTGTATTCCTGGGAGCAAGTGTGAACACAACTTCCCAACTGGCTTTCCTCACGCCAGAGAAACAAGTTTATTTGACAGCTTACTTCAAACTAATGGCCACAAAGACCCTGCTATCTGCAAGACAAATACTGCAAGCCTTGGGGTTCATGGCCTCCTGCATTCTCCTAATTCCATATGCAAGACTGCATATGAGGAAACTACAATGGTATCTAAAAAGCCTATGGTATCAACATTCTCAGGATCTAGAAGCAATGATTCCTGTCATACCTTGCGTACAGTTAGAGCTCCTTTGGTGGGCAGAGGCCTGCCACCAAAACAAGGGACTGACATTCACTCTACCCCCTGCTGCCCAAACCCTAACAACAGATGCATCAGACTATGCATAGCGGGCTCACTTGGCAGGGAAGTGCATTCAGGGCAAATGGAACCCAAGTCAAAAAGAAATGTTAGCTGTACAGAATACTGTGACAGCCTTTAAGGACCACATTCTTCCAGGACAGTTAATGGTAAAGACAGACAACACCACTGTTATGTGGTACATAAACAAGTGGGGGGAACCCACTCATACCCTCTCTGCAGACTAGCCATGGCTCTGTGGAACACAGCATTGAGCTACCAAGTGCACCTACAGGTTCAATTCCTGCCAGGAAAGCTAAATACACTGGCAGACGAACTAAGCAGAAATTTCATGGACCCACATGAGTGGAAACTGGAAGCAAAGACATTCAACATGTTGATAAACAAATGGGGGAGCCCAAAGATAGACCTGTTTGCCTCCCCCCAGAACTACCAATTTAACAAATTCTGCACAAGGACTCCCCACAAACAAGCTTGGAAAGTGGATGCCCTGTCTTTCACCTGGAAAAATCTATCAGTTTATGCCTTTCCTCCTCTGCCTCTCCTCTCCAAGATACTACTAAAGATCAAACAGGACAAACCAAGGACAATACTGATTGCACCAGGCTGGCCACGCCAACACTGATACCCCCTCTTGCACAGTGTGTCACTGCTGGCACCATGGCACCTGCCTCAGGCCCCTACCCTGCTGTCCCAGCAGGAGGGCCAGATTCTGCACCCTCAGCTTCAAACCCTGAACCTGCAGCCTGGCTAATTACCTGATTTCTGCATTACCATCCCTCAGTAAACAAGTGTTGGATGTCATTCTGGAGGCAAGGAGGCCTAGTATTAGAAACTCTTATGCTGAAAAATGGAAAAGTTTCTGTTCCTGGAACCAAACTCAGAGGATGTGCACAGCAGAGCCCAGTTTACCTCAGAGTCTTCAATACTTAACTGAGATACTTCACAAGGGCCTTTCCTTTTCCTCCATCAAAATTCATGTCTTAGCCATTTCAATTCATGACAACACAGAACCACCCCTCTTCTCTCACTCACTGCTCAGGCAGTCCCTCAGAGGGGCCAAAAACTTAAGACCACCCAGGAGAGCCCCAACTCCAGCCTGGGACCTTAACTTTGTATTGGAAAAACTCACTGTACCTCCCTTTGAGCCAGCTGCAAATGCAGAGTTGAAATTCCTTTCTTGGAAAACAGTTTTCCTTTTAGCCATCACTTCAGCAAGAATGGTGTCTGAATTACAGGCCCTTATGGCAGTGGAGCCTTTCATCATCTTTCATGCAGACAGGGTGTCCCTCAGGACCAATCCCTCCTTCATGCCCAATGTAGTATCCAGTGTGGCTCTTAATCAGTCCATTCATTTGCCACCCTTCTTTTCTAATCCACAGAACAAAGGGGAATGTATACTGCACTCCTTAGATGTGCACAGACAACTTAGATTTTACTTGGACAGGATTAAACCTCTCAGGAAATCTGAACAGCTGTTGGTGGCATTTGCTGCAGGGGCAGAGGGGAGGGCCATTTCAAAGCAAACAATTTCCAAATGGATAGGTCATTGCATTAATTTCTGCTATAAGCACCATGGAAAACCTATCCCACAGGGGATAAGACCACATTCAACCAGGGCTGCATCTACCTCTACAGCCTTTCTCAGAGGTGTCCCTACCAGGGACATCCTAGAAGGTGCTACCTGGAGTTCTGTGCATACTTTCACTAAGCATTACCATTTGCCAATTTTCTCTAAATCCAGAGCTGGCTTTGCCACTGCAGTCTTGCAGGTCCTTATAGCTGGTCATAATGCTATCTAATTTCCTCCTCCCATCCTTAGCTTTGGGAAACTACCCAAATGTGATGACTGTAACAGTGAAACATGAAGACGATAGTACAGTTGTGTACACTTACCATAAATGTAGATGTTCAAGTGTATTCACTGTTGCAGTCCTGGTTACCCTCCCTCCAGCCCCCTGGATTCCTTTTTTAATATGCTTAAAGCTTTTTGGTGTATTTGCTTTTTTGTTGGAGGTGTAACCTTGTATATATATTTAATTGCTTCCCATTAGGGGGCACCTGACATCTGGGGCAGGAAAAACTGATGTAATGGCGTCGGCTGCATGCTTTATACCCCTGACTACCTGACGTCATGGAAGATGAGACAGCAACCAACGCAGGACCCAAGACGTTGATAATCAGGCCGACTGAGGGCTACTGCAAGCAGATAACCCCAAATGTGATGACTGCAACAGTAAATGCACTCGAACATCTACATTTATGGCAAGTGTACACAACTGTACTTTTTTGCCTGTATTCTATATTTACATTCCTTTAAAAAAAGCAGACGGTACAGCCTTAGATCTATGCAGTTTCTAATCTTTGCTATGTTGAGTCAGACAGTTTAATCCTTAAAGATGCAAGTATCTTTTTTACGCACAATGCAGTTTAAAGTCACTATCATTTTTTTTTAAGCAAAGTCTGTGGAGTTTAAAATCTTTCTAAAGTAAGTACCACAGTGCATGCATTACATATCAGTAGTAGGGTCTATATCACATCAGCGACAGCTAAAAAATAGCGAACGCTGACATATCGAACTTCAAAGTCCGAACAGATTAGCAAATTTTTTCTCAGGAGAAAACAATTCCTGATCCAAAAAAAAAAAAAAAAAAGAGTATACAGTCAAAATTAAGTGGGGGACTTTGCCCCCCCACCCCCAGCTTAAATATACCAACTCCGAGATCGCACCACAGTGGAGAAAACAGCAAAGCCCGAAGAACGGCCCAGCAAATTTTTCCCTGGGGAAATATTTGCTGCTCCGTTCCTTCGCTGTTTTCAGCTTTCGGACTTTGAAGTTCGATATATATTAGCGTTGGCTATTTTTAGTGTTCTCTGATGTGATATAGACCCACAGTAGTAAACAGACAATGTAAGCAAGTCCATAGTAACTGGATGTCAGTATCTTTCTTACATTCAAAGCAGTTTGAAATTACTTTTTTTTAAGAAAAAAGTCTATGCAGCCTAAACTCTAACTATACTATGAACCACAATGCTAACATTTCACAACACCAGTAAACAGTAGTGTGACTATAACCACAGTAATCTTTTTTTTTTTACAGTCAAAGCAGTTTAAAAATCAATATTGTTTTATTGGAATTTGTTTACTGGGAAAATCCAACTGGGTCATGAGGTACCCATTATTAGCGGAGGCCCGGGGAGAAAAACTCCAGATACACATGGTTAACAGAAAGAAAAACTAGACAGGCATAATAAAGTCATAACATTCAAGTACAAGTACGAAAACAACACATTAGGTTGTCAGAATGAGAACTTAGTAAGCACAATAAAGTCAAAATATTCAAGCACAAAATTTGAAAAACTACACATTAGTTTGTCAGAATAAAAACTCAACAGACATAATAAAGTCATAGTGTTCAAGCATAAATTATATGGAAAGCCTAATAATAGGAAGATGCAACTTTATTTACATGATAGTTGATTATTATAACATTTATTAATATTCTAGAGGCCATGAAATATGGTAACAGATTATATTGGTGAAGGCGTAGGATAGTAAGTGTAGAGAAGGGTAGGGTGTATAGAGAGGTTAGTAGGAATAGATGTGGAAAAGGTATGAGTGTAACTTCAGGGGAGTATGTGTAGAGGAAGGGAGGTTAGGGTAAGTTAGTAGTGGGGATAGAAAGAGTAAAGGTGGAAAAAGATGTAAGAGTATCTCGGCTCGGGCTCATACAGGACCAAATCCAAGCTTTGTTGAAGTATTCTTTTATAGAGGTTTTGAAGGAGTGCAGGTTAGTAGCAGTTATGACAGTTAAAGGAAGCAAGTTCCATAGTTTTGCCACAGGGCAGGGGTAAAAGCTTAGGCCTGGGGTTTTGTTAGGTTTATAAGTTATGAGGAGATGTTTGTCTTCAGATCTTAGATGTTTGTTTGAGATATAAAAGTTGATTAATTGGCTAAAAGCAGGACAAGCTAGTGGGTTGTGGATGATTATGTATACCATAGTACGTTGTATGTATTGGAGATGGAGGGGGGAATACAACCATCCTAGGGAATGTAGGGCTTTACAGTGATGAGTTAGAGGAGTTGCATTTATGGTGAATTTGGCAATTTTGTTATAGCAGCTTTCTAGCTTTTTTCATAGGGAGGTCTGTTAGTTAGAATTGGGGCCCCATATAACAATGAGGGTAAGAAGTTGGTTTTGGCCAGGGTAATTTTGGTAGCTGCTGTGAGGAAGTTTTTATTCATGTATAACATGACTAGTTTTGTTTTTTTTTTCTACTGTTTTGTATGTGTAGGTCAAACTTTAGATTGTTGTCAGTTGTGATACTTAGTAGTTTGGTATGCTGAACCAATTAATTTTCAGTATTGTTGGCTGAAAAGATCATGAAGATGTCCTTCAAGGATGCATCTGCAGTCATAACATATGGGGTTGTCCTGCCTCAGGCAGCCCTTCGGTCGGCCGGATTCCAAAGTCTGGGTATGGCCTCGGCTGATGTCGCACTTTCCCCGACGTCAGAGCGTCTGGGGTATAAAAGCATCAGCCGACGCCATTTTCCTCAGTCTTTCTTGCCGCGCGGTGCCCGAAGCAGAAGTTGTTCGCAAGTGCCGGTCGGTCCGATCCAGTGATTTCAGCTACCGAAGACTTCGAAAAAAGCTAAGTACCCCGTTGGGGACTCTTTCTTGCCTCAGCCGATGTCAGACAAAGTAAATAATTGTTTAACTTGTGGGAAACAAATACCTCATAAGGATTTCCATTCTTACTGCCTTCCTTGCTTAGGCCCAGACCACGACGTATCAGCCTGTTTAGCCTGTGCTTCCTTCAACCGACGAACTCTTAGATGTCGGTCGGAGTTTGCAGAGGAATTTTTTGGAGCCGCTTTTGCTTATAAAATGCCGTCGGAGACTCGACTTCGCATATGGTCAAAAAACGCAAGGAAAAGGACCGACACTCGCGGCCCGCGGTTTCGGCTGAAACCACTGCTAGGCCTACCGAGAGTGTCTCGGTTTCGGCCGAAACAGAGTCCTCGGCGATTCCTTCTTCCGAAACCATACTTCCGACCACCGAGGCCCGAGAGGCCCCAGCTGAGTCGGCTTCAGAACTACCTACCGAAGTTAGTGTTCAGGAATTGTCCGACACCATACATTTGGACATTTCTACCCCTGCACGTGGGGCAGCTAGGCCCCCTGCTTCCATGTCCATTAAGGCCTTTTCTAGGGCTAAAGCTGCCAAACTTTCAAAAGCTTTGCCTGCCAAATCTACCTCCCAGAGGCCTTCCTCTAGTTCACAGATCCTCAGCCTTGCTGAGGACCTTATTTCCTTAATTAGGGGTTCACAACCTCACCCAGACAGGGCCTCTCATCCTCCTCCAGACAAAAGGCCCAGGACTGACCCCTCTGATCCACACTCCTCAGATGATTCCACGGATGGATCTGAGTTGTCAGACCACCAGGAAGGGGCTTACTCGCGTTATGAGGATTCTGATGCAGAGGAATCTATCCCTTCGGCCTCCCCTCCTGAAGAGTTTTCCTTTGGTGAGACTCTACACTCCATGAGAGAGCATTTTCAATGGCAAGGTCAGGATTTCTCTGATTCTAGAAAAAGATTAAGGACCTTTTTACATTTGCCTCCGCATAGGCCCTTAGCTATACCTCCTGTTCTGAATGTAATTGATGATGTGTACAATGATGTCAGTACAGCCCCTGATACCCTCCCTCCGGCCCCTGCCAAACCTGACAGATAGCACAGGGTCCCGGATTCTCATTTCCATTTGTATAAAGCCCATTCTGCAGACCCAGAAACTATTTCTCAGGGCCCTAAAGGGGTTGCGGCCGCTACTGCCAAAAATCCGCTACCCTCTGTTAGAGAGTCTAGAGCTTTAGAGAGATGGGGAAAGAAGGTGTATACTTCTGCAACTCTTTCTGTCAGGGCATTAAACTGTCAATTTCATATGATACAGTACCAGGAGTATTTGTTAGATGAACTGAATAAGAATCTTTCTTCTCCTGAACCCCTAGACCGTAAATCCCTTCAGGATTTGGTACACAACTCACAACAGGTTAGTAATCATTTCTTAAAATGTGGCTATGATGCACTGGAGGCTTCATTTAGATCAGCTATGACTGGGGCAGTTATTCGTAGGCATGCCTGGCTGAAGGAGCAATCTCTGCCAGACCATGTCAAAGCTAAACTCCTGGATGCTCCAATGGAGAAACACAATTTATTTGGCTCCTCTGCTCAGGAGATCTTAAAAAAGGTTGAAAAAGAGGCAAAATCTGTGCAAACAGTTAAAGATTTCCTGCAAGTTCAACCACCGAGATTCAGCAGAAACTGGCCTACTAAAAATTGGTCCTTTCTAGACTCGGACAGAGCCCAGAGAGGCAGGAACAGGCGCCCTAGAGGCAGAGGTCAGTCGAAGGGCTCCTACAGAGGCCATCAGTGGCAGCCTGCCAACCAGAGGAGTAGTGCAACAGCAACAACAACTACTACACCAGGACAGGGTCAATGACTTAACTCTGATTCCGCCTACCAGGGATCAACTAGAAGCACCCTTGGGCGGAAAGCTGGCTTTATTCTCAAAAAACTGGCATTATATCACAAAGGATACATGGATACTGCAAATAATAGACAGGGGATACAGGTTCCACTTTCACACCTTGCCAAAAAGAGGCGGAATGCCAAACCTTCCACCAAATCAGAGGGCAGAGGCTTTAAAACAAATCAGCAATTTACTTGGATGAAAGCTATAGAAAAGGTACCATGTTCAGAACAAGGCCAAGGATTTTACTCCAGACTATTCCTTGTACCAAGAAAGGAAAATCAATGGAGGCCTATTCTCGACCTGTCCGCACTGAACACTTATCTCATTGTGCCAAAATTCAAAATGCTGACCCTACAGCAACTTCTTCCCATGTTGGACAAGGAGTCTTGGCTGGTGACTCTAGATCTCAAGGAGGCATATCTGCACGTCCCTATTCGACCAAACTGCAGAAGACACCTCAGATTTCTTGCAGGATCAGGGCATTATCAATTCTCAGCATTGCCCTTTGGCTTATCTACTGCCCAGAGTATTCACGAAATGCCTGGCATCAGTAATTGCACATTGCAGACTACAGGGAATTCAAATTTACCCATACCTGGACGACTGCCTAATACAAGCGGACAACAAGGAAAATTTGATAAAGGACTTGGCCTATGCCATACACCTGCTACAGACCTTGGGATACACAGTCAACATCCAAAAGTCAAGACTAGTACCATCCCAAAGGATAACCTTTTTGGGTGCCGATCTGGACACAACCACCCAAATGGCCTTTCTCACAGAAAAACAAAAACAACTTCCAGATTACTTCATGATTCTGACAAGACAAACTCAGCTTACTGCAAGGAAAATCCTGCAGGCCCTGGGTTACATGGCATCCTGCATAATTCTAATACCACATGCCAGGCTGCATATGAGGAAATTACAATGGTACCTCCGGAGTGTATGGTCTCAGCACAGTCACAGTTTAGAAACCATGATACCAATCATTCCATGCCTTCAAAAGGAATTCCTGTGGTGGGCTCAGGCCTGCCAGTCCAACAGAGGGTTGCCTTTCAACAAACCAAAACCAAGGCAGACCATCACCACGGATGCCTCAGACCGAGGATGGGGAGCACACATGGAGGACAAATGTATCCAAGGCCTATGGCCTCAAGGACAGCTAAGCATGCACATAAACCAAAAGGAAATGCTGGCAGTGAGGCATGCAATCGAGGCATTCAAACCCTTCCTCCAACAAGGACACCTGCTAATAAGGACAGACAACACCACGGTCATGTGGTACATAAACAAGCAGGGAGGCACACATTCCTACCCTCTATGCCGGATGGCTATGAATCTGTGGGAACTATGCCTGAATCTCAAGATCCAACTACAGGCCCAATTCGTGCCAGGGAAAGAAAATGCACTGGCGGACAGCTTAAGCAGAACTACCATGGATGCACACGAATGGATGCTGCACCCAGACATCTTCCAACTCATAGCAAAGACATGGGGAATGCCGGAGATAGATTTGTTCGCCTCCCCACTCAACAATCAACTGAAGACATTCTGCTCAAGGACTTACCACCCACAAGCTTGGAGGGTGGACTCTCTCTCTTTCAGCTGGAAAGACCTAACAGTATATGCCTTCCCACCTCTCCCATTGATGTACAAGGTTCTACTGAAGATCAGGGAGGAACAGCCAAAAGTGATACTAATAGCTCCGGACTGGCCAAGACAACACTGGTATCCATTATTGAGAAGCATGTCTCAGGCAAAATCATGGCCTCTCCCCCTATGGCCTCTTCTTCTGACGCAGAACAATTTCAAGACCCTGCATCCCAACTTGAAAACATTGCAGCTAACTGCCTGGAAAATTCCTTAAATCCCAATCAAACTGTTTTATCTCAGAGGGTGAAGGACATTATCCTGGAGACTCGCAGGCCTTCCACAAGGAAGACATACTCAGCTAAATGGAAGAGATTTTTCATTTGGAGCACATCAAAGGGCACAGATGTCGCAGTGGCAAACCTAACACATATCCTAGAATACTTAGCAGAATTGTTCCACAATGGCCTGTCCTATTCTTCCATTAAGATTCATGCTTCAGCAATTTCAGCAGAATACAATGTGGATCCACCAATCTTCTCACACCCTCTCCTCAGACAATTTCTGAGAGGGATCAAAAATATTAAACCTCCAAGAAGACCCCCTCTACCTGCCTGGGATCTCAACTTTGTGCTGGAAAAACTGACACTACCTCCTTTTGAACCAGCAGCATCAGCGGATCTACAGTTTCTATCTTGGAAAACTGCTTTCCTTCTGGCAATCACTTCAGCAAGAAGAGTATCTGAGTTACAAGCATTAATGGCAGTGCAGCCTTTTCTTATTTTCCACCAGGACAGGGTGTCACTAAGAACCAATCCTACTTTTATGCCAAAGGTGGTTAGGGTATCCTTGAACCAAGCTATTCACTTGCCTACGTTCTTCCCTAATCCACAGAATAGAGGGGAAAAACTTTTGCACACCCTGGATATACACAGACAACTATGCTACTACTTGGACAGAACAAAAACTAGCAGAAAAACTGACCAACTTTTTGTAGCATATGCAACTGGGGTGCAAGGAAGAGCAATTTCCAAACAGACAATTTCAAAATGGATAGGAAATTGCAATTGCTTTTGCTACTCCTTTCATGGAAAGACAGTTCCTGAAAATATCAGGCCTCACTCCACAAGGGCCACGGCCACCACTACAGCCTTCCTACGGGGGGTGGCTACCAAGGACATTTTAGAAGCTGCTACTTGGAGCTCCGTGCATACATTTGCCAAGCATTACAATCTACCTTTATACTCTAGATCCAGGGCAGGGTTTGCAACTGCAGTCCTGCAGGGAATCTTAACTACACCATCCTTTTCTTAGTACCTCCTCTGCCAGATTGGCTATGGTATTCTACCCATATGTTATGACTGCAGATGCATCCTTGAAGGACATAGTACAGTTTTGTACCTACCATAAATGTAGATGTCCGATAGGTATGCATCTGCAGTCAGGATTACCCTCCCTCCTTCCCCTCTGTGGTATTCCTAGGGTGCTTACCCCTCTTTTAGCTAGCTGGGGGAATCTATTATGGTGTATTTGTTTGTTTATACATGTATATAATTTGCAAATGTTTGGAACTTTTCAGCATTTATCCAAATTTAGCCTTCCTAGAGGGCACCTGGCATCTGGGGCAAGAAAAACTGAGGAAAATGGCGTCGGCTGATGCTTTTATACCCCAGACGCTCTGACGTCGGGGAAAGTGCGACATCAGCCGAGGCCAGACCCAGACTTTGGAATCCGGCCGACTGAAGGGCTGCCTGAGGCAGGACAACCCCATATGTTATGACTGCAGATGCATACCTATTGGACATCTACATTTATGGTAGGTACAAAACTGTACTTTTGTGTGACACCCGTGCCCTGTCCCAGCAATCAAGGAGCCTCAATCCTCACCACTAACACCATAGAGGGTGTCTCATATATGAGGAAAGGATAACAAATACACACAGTAAAGTGAAATTTCCCTTAAGAGCACACAGAGATCATAGTCAGTCTGGGGCTGGTCGCTCCCTTGCTCCCCAGGTTCCCAATAAGACTCCCCACTGGCACATCAATGGGGTCCAGATCTCAGCCTAGCTGGGCAAGATAAAATCTCCAGCACCCTGTCTGTCCATCCAGTGCTGCATGTCCCTGCCCAAGTAGCTGACACACACACACACACACACACACACACACACACACACACACACACACACACACACACACACACACACACTGAGATATAAGAGTTCACACAACCACACAGACACCTCTGGGGAAGGTTGGCACAGGTTCTCCAGCTGTGACCCTTTTACCCAGACTATACCGTAGTAATTACTGCCACCACCCAGCTAATATTTATCAGCTACTCAAAGGCCCTTAAAAGGGTGTCCAATTATTACTGTGCAATATTATTATCCAATTGGTAGATGTGACTAAACAGCCAAAGCTTATTTGGAGTGACCTGGACAGTAAACTCTGTAAATATGCAGTGTACTCTAGAGCTTAAATTATCTCTACACAAACCAGCTACAGTTATAAGGTTTTAAAATATGTAATAATAAATAATTAAAACCACAAGACAATACTTTCTACTACATAGTCAGTGCTAGTCAAGAATTCAGAGATCACATAGAAATACTTAAAGTAGTACAGTTCTGACATAACAGAAAAACACATAGTCTAAACTTTCTAGCTTTCTCTAAAAGAAAACACAAGTCTAAGATAACTTACATAAGCAAACAGGCAGAGTGCTGATGAGTTGGATGATCAAGACAAAAATGCTTAATGCCTTCTGATTCTCTCTGTCTAAATTGCTATTGCAATTCTGATAAACATTATATCATCTTTTTAGACTTTCCTGGTGTTCCCAGGCTACACATTAACTGCATTTACATTCTTAATGTCTCCCTTTTTTGTCTTGCAGCTGGTCAGGAACAGAGCAATAAAAATACATTTGCATGTTTAAATCTAGCAATTTAACTCTTGGTTAAAACAACAGAAAGAATTTCTTCATCTAGATTTTTCAGCACCACAGCTACTTCAGAGGGTCACCACATGCTTTACTTTGGTCAGTAGAGTGCACTGTTGTCACATTTATTTCCAGTTCCACATGTAACAGTATTTCTTTACATTTAAGACAACAAGCCTGTAGTTTACATTCATATTTAGAAATGACGGAATTATCTGCACAATTCTGTTTGGCTAGGCTGGCAGCCTTCAAATTTGCCCCCCCCCCCCGAGAACTCAAACTAGTTTTTCAAGTGACCCTTGAGAAATGCCGCTTGAGAGGGTTAGGTCTATCTGGGTGTACCTACACCATTCCCTGTCTTGAGAGCCCATCTGCATTGGCATTGCTACTCCCACTGCGGTGTTGCACTGACAAATCAAATGCTTGCAACCCCAGGCTCCATCTTAGCAACTTGGCATTTTGCTGGCTAGCTCTGTTTAACCATATTAGGTGGTTGTGATCTGTCATAACAGTGAATTTCCTTCCATATAGATATGCTAGAAGTTTCTGCAGTGCCCACACTATGGCTAGACATTACTTTTCTACAGCTGCATAGCATTCCTCCCTGGGTTGGAGCTTATGACTGAGATAAACCACTGGGTGCTCTTCCCCTTCTGAAGAAATCCGGATAAGTACAGCCCCCACCCCATGGTTCGAGGCATCCACCTGCACAACAAATTCTTTGCTGTAATCTGGACTGGCTAACACAGGGGGTCCTCCCAAAGCTTCTTTAAGCTTCTGGAATGCCAGCTCACATGCTGGGGTCCACACTATCTTATCTGGCCTGTTCTTCCTTGTCAGGTGTGTGAGGAGAGCAGCTATGGTACTATAACTGGGGACAAACTTTCTGTAGTACCCTGCTGTCCCTAAAAATGCCCTCACCTGCTTTTTAGTAACAGGTGCAGGCCATACCTGAATGGCTTCCGCTTTGGCACGTTCTGGCCTTATCTTACCACTCCCCACTCTATGTCCTAGGTAGGAGACCTCCTCCATACCCACCTGACATTTGACCAGCTTAATGGTCAGCCCTGCCCTCTGTAGTCTGCCCAGCACCTCTCTGACATGCTGAAGGTGCTCTGGCCAGGAATGGCTGTAGATGGCAATATCATCTAGGTAAGCAAGGGCAAGCCCTCCTGCTCCTGCTAGGATATTATCTACCAGCCTCTGGAAAGTCGCTGGGGCATTCTTCATCCCAAAGGACATCTTTGTGAACTCATACAAGCCAAAAGGAATCACAAAGGCTGATTTCTCTCTAGCACTGGGAGTCAAAGGCACCTGCCAGTAACCCTTGGTAAAATCAGTGGTTGTATGATACTTAGCCCCGCCTCATCTGTCCTAGGCATGGAGTAAGCATCCGACTCTGTATTTAATTTCCTGAAGTCCACACAGAACAAGGTGCTGCCATTCTTCTTTGGCACCAGCACCACTGGGGAAGCCCAGGGACTGTTGTACTCTTGAATCACCCCTAATTCCAACATCTCCTGTCCCTCCTCCCTCAGAGTCTGTTTGACTCTCTCAGGCACTCTGTAAGGGACCTGCCTAATAGGCCTTTGGGGTCCTGGGGTCCTGTATCCACCTGGTGCTGCACCAGATGGGTGCACCCTGTTTCCCAGTAAACATGTCCCCAAATTCCTGCAACACTGCTCAGATTTCTCGAAGCTGGGTAGGAGATAGATGCTGGGACATTGCTACCCCTTCCACTTAGGTGTCAGCACGAGCCTCACTGAGGAGATCAGTCCCCAGATCTCCATCAGACTCCTCCTGCAATCCACTGCAAATGCTCAGCACATGGGCCTCCCTGTCATGGTAAGGTTTCATCATGTTAACATGGTACAGTTTTTGCCCTTGCCATCTGCCTAGCAGTTCCACCATGTAGTTAACATCACTTACCTTTCTTACCACTTTGTAGGTCCCTCCCAAGCTGCTTGCAGCTTGTTGTGTCTGAAGGAATGAGAACCATTACCTGCTGCCCCACAACATGCTCTCTAGCTTGAGCATTCCTGTCATATAACACCTTTTTCTGTTGTTGGACTTCTGCCAGGTTCTCCTGGGCCAAGCCCATGAGTTCCCTGAGCCTTGTCCTGAGGTTTAGGACGTATGCCACAACAGACTCCTTGTGAGACTCGTACTCACCTTTCCACTCATCTCAAATTAAATCTAGAGGTCCCCTCACCCTATGCCCATACAGCAACTCAAAGGATGAAAAACCTGTGGATTCCTGGGGAACCTCTCTGTAAGCAAACAGATGGGGCAGATATTTGTCCCACTCCCTCTTAAACTGATCTGCAAATGCCCGTAGCATGGACTTGATTGTAAAGTTTAACCTCTCAACAAAACTATTAGTCTGGGGATGGAAGGGGGTGGTCTTCATGTGCTTCACCCCACAGGACTTCCACAGACAAGCCAGCAGGTCTGACATGAAATTGGCACCTATGTCAGTCAGTATTTCATTTGGGAAACCCACCCTGCTGAAAATGTCTAACAAAGCATTTGCCACCTTCTCTCTCTCAATGGAGGACAAAGCCACCGCCTCAGGGTATTGTGTGGCATAATCCACTACCACTAGGATATACTTTTTCCCTGTGGAACTTGGGGTACTCAGAGGACCCACAGTATCCATAGCTACCCTCTGAAATGGCTCCTCCATCATAGGCAAAGGCATCAAAGGAGCTCTCACCTTGTCTCCTGCCTTGCCTACTTTTTGGCACTGCTCACAGGTCCTGCAGTACCGTTACATCTCTGGAAATTCCAGGCCAATAGAAGTTCTGCATAATACACCTCTTTGTGTGTTTTATGCCCATATGACCTGCAAAAGGAATATCATGGTCTATGGCTAGAAGTGCCAGACGGTAGGCTCTAGGCACTACCAACTGCTGTACTCTCTCACCTTCTAGCCCTCCCTCAGGGGGTCCACTCTCTGTATAGTAACCCTTTGTCCAAGTATACAGATTCTCCCTTTCCTTGAAAATCAGGTGCCTCCCTAGCTACCTGCCTCAGGCCTTGCAATGTAGGGTCTGAGAGCTGAGCCTGTCTCAACTCCCTCCTTGTAACTCTTCCCAGCTCCCCTTCCACAGGAAGTCTGGCATCCTACGACAATGGTGCCTCACTGTCAGCCTGGGTATTACTACTCATCTCTACCTTTACAGTCACTCTGTCTAAGGGAACATCAGTACCCACAAGCAGCTGTGGCTCACCTTCAGTCTCACTGCTACAGAGTAGCTCCCTCCCTGAAGTAACCACCTCAGCAGTCCTGGCTGCAAGTATGCAGCCTGTCTGGGTCTTCCCCAGGCTACCAGACCCACATGCTTGTCTCCTAGCCTCATTGCGTGTAACTGCAAAAGCACATGGTACTGCCTCATCCAAATCCTTCCCTCTCAGGACATCTGCAGGATAGTAGTTTAGTACCCCTGTTGTCTCAAGACAACCTACTATTGGAATTTTGTCTTTCCCACTTACTGGCTCCCTCACCTTTAGTTCCCCACCTTGCCTCTGCGGACATCTGTATGCCACATGGCACCACTGGTTGCATTCAGAACATTTAACCTTAGCTCTTGGACGTGTACCTGGACTAGTGGCTTCCCCTGCTACTGGCAAATTCTGTTGTGGCAGTCTGTGCTGCCCACGATGGGTTCCTTTAGACCCATGAGCAGCACTGGGGGTCCCCTTCCTGTGCAGGGCTGCCCTTCTTGCCAGGTATAGGTCTCTCTTCTTCCCCAACTCATTTGAAGTAGCACATTGTCTATCAGCTAACC
The DNA here is from genome assembly GCF_019279795.1 of Protopterus annectens. Lineage (NCBI taxonomy): Eukaryota > Metazoa > Chordata > Ceratodontiformes > Protopteridae > Protopterus > Protopterus annectens. Next base: position 983,792,566 of record NC_056744.1, read on the forward strand.
AGATCCTCATGTCCTCAGACAAAGTGCTAAGGGCTTGTTCCCTCACCAAATGGTCTGCCAGCCCTTCAAAAGTGGTGACCTGACATCAACTCACCCACCTATGGAAATAAATGCTCAATTCAGCAACATATTCACACACACTTTCATCTGCCTTGTGTCTATGCTCACAAAACTTTTTCCTATATGTTTCAGGTGTTAGCTTAAACAGTTCTAAAAGACATTTCTTAACAGCAGTATAATTAAAACATGCAACGTCAGACATTTTAGATAAAACCTTTACAGCCTTATCATGGAGTAAGGGGGTCAGGAACTGTACCCAGAGCCCTTGGTCATCTTCAACCTGTTTACATACCCTCTCAAACATATGAATGAACTATCAAAATCTTCCCTCTCTTTCAACTGCGGAAGAAAATTACTGACCTTTTGTGTCTCTGAGATCCAGTTACTCCCTTCCTTATTACCTCCATGACTCTGGCGAAGAGTCAGCATCGCCTTCTCATGCTGCCTCTGCCTCTCTTGTTCCTCAGCTTGCAGATGTGACAGTATCTCATTCTCTTTAGCCTGCAAACATTGCAGTCTCTCATTTACTTCTAATTCCACATGTCTGTTCTCCAACTCAAGTCTCTTTAGCTCCAGCTGGATTTTAAGTCCACTGCAGAAAGGTTGAGCTGTCCATTCTCTGAGGGAATTATATCTCCACTGTCAGTCTAATCGTCCTCTTGGTTGCTGTTTTCTGATGCAGCTGTGTAACCAATGCTGCAATCAGGTCTGCCTCAGTCAGGTTTCCATGCACCAGTCCCCCTAGCCTGGCACATCTCCGCCAGCTGGCTCCTTGTCAGCTTTCCATACTCCTCTGCTGACATGCTGCCTGCTCACCCTGACTAACTAAGCTAACAAAAGAAATAAAACAATTGTGATCTGAACTCTGAGTATTCACAACGTGGTTGTTTTAGAGTACAAAACACCTTCAAAGCTCACTGTACACAAGCTACAGGTTTCACTCTACCCACACCACTACATGTCAATTAGTATTTGCCAACTAATTAGTATGTGATGTGGATATTTCACCACTGCCAATCAATTAATATGTGAGGATATCCGAACCACTGCCACCAATTAATATGTGAAGATATCCCAACCACTTCCAAACACAAATGTGAGGTGGATATCCCAGCCACAGCCACCAATTAATATGTGAGGATATCCCAACCACTGCCAAACACAAATGTGATGTGGATATCCCAACCACTGCCACCAATTAATATGTGATGCTTGTGCCCTGGCCCAGCAATCAAGGAACCTCAGTCCTCACCACTAACACCGGAGAGAGTGTGTCATATATGAGGAAAGGATAACAAATACACACAGTAAAGTGCAATTTCCCTTAAGAGCACACAGAGATCACAGTCAGTCCGGGGCTGGTCGCTACCTTGCTCCCCAGGTCCCGAATAAGACTCCCCACTGGCACAGCTATAGGGTCCAGATCTCAGCCTAGCTGGGCAAGCTAAAATCTCCAGCACCCTCTCTGCCCAACCAGTGCTTCGTGTCCCTGCCCAAGTAGCTGACACACACACACACACTTTGAGATAAGAGTTTACACAACCACACAGACACTTCTGGGGAAGGCTGGCACAGGTTCTCCAGCTGTGCCCCTTTTACCCAGACTATATGGTAGTAATTACTGCCACCACCCAGCTAATATTTATCAGTTACTCAAAGGCCCTTAAAAGGGTGTCTAATTATTACTGTGCAATATTATTATCCAATTGGTAGATGTGACTAAACAGTCAAAGCCTATTTGGAGTGACCTGGCCAGTAAACTCCATAAATATGCAATGTACTTTAGAGCTTAAATTATCTCTGCACAAATCAGCCACAGTTAAAAGGTTTTAAAATGTTTAATAATAATAAATTAAAACCACAAGACAATACTTTCTACTACACAGTCAGTGCTAGTCAGGAGTTCAGAGATCACAGAGAAATACTTAAAATAATTCAGCAGTACAGTTCTGACATAACAGAAAAGCACTTAGTCTAAACTTTCTAGCTATCTCTAAAAGAAAACACAAGTCTAAGATAACTTACATAAGCAAACAGGCAGAGTGCTGATGAGTTGGATGATCACGACAAAAATGCTTAATGAATTCTGATTCTCTCTGTTTAAATTGCTATTGCAGTTCTGATAAAGATTACATCATCTTTTTAGACTTTCCTGGTGTTCCCAGGCTACACATTAACTGCATTTACATTCTTAACATCTCCCTTTTGTTATCTTGCAGCTGGTCGGGAACAGAGCAATAAAAATACATTTGCATGTTTAAATCTAGCAATTTAACTCTTGGTTAAAACAATATAATTTCTTCATCTAGACTTTTCGGCACCACTGCTACTTTAAAGGGTCACCACATGCTTTACTTTGGTCAGTAGAGTGCACTGTTGTCACATTTATTTCCAGTTCCACATGTAACAGTGTTTCTTTACATTTAAGACAACAAGCCTGTAGTTTGCATTAATATTTATAAATGACAGAATTATCTGCACAATTCTACCTGGCTAGGCTGGCGGCCTTCAACCTTCTCTACCAGTCTTCACAGTTTATTTTGTTGGAGCTATGGGGTTTGTGGTTGACGAGAAGGAGCTTTGTTTTCTTTAGGTTCAGTAGAAGGTCATCATTAGTGAGCCATGTTTCTATGGAAGAGAAAGATTATTGTGTTTTGTGTTGTAGGCAAGTTAGTGTATCTGATATGAGGATGATAGTGGAGTCGTCTGCATATTGGAGTAGAGTGTCTTCACAGGAGGATTTACATTAAATAGTAATGGGCCAAGGATGGATCCTTAAGGTACAACTGTGGGGGTGATGTGATATAGGGAGATAGAGCCTTGCCATTTTACTGCTTGCTGCCTGTCAGCTAGGTAGCTAGAAAACTACTGAAGTGAGGAAAAGGATAGACCAATGCTGGAAGGTTCTTTAAGGAGTTAGGGGTGAAATACAATGTCAAATGCTTTTGACAAATCTAGAAATACTGCAGATACTAGTTTGCCAGTGTCACAGGCTTTGTTGACAAAGTCCATGAAAGGTAATACGGTTGTTGAGGTACTGTATGCAGGTCTAAAACCATGCTGAGTGTGGGAAAGTAGGTTGTGTGTAAGATGGTGGAGAAGTTATAGGTGCACACATTTTTCTAGAATTTTAGCGAGGGGGGACAAGATTGTAATAGGACGAAAGTTTGTGATGTCAGTAGAGTTGCCTCTCTTATGTAAAGGGATAATGTATGATCTTTTCCATAGGTTAGGGGCATGTGATTCAGCTATGGATCTGTTAATTAAGGTGCTAACAGGGAATGCTATTGCCTCTGTGGCAAGCTTTAGGTATTCTGGTGGCAGTTTGTCTGTTGAGGTTGAGCAAGGTTTCAGTTTTTGTAGTCATTTTTTTTATTTGAGGTAAAGGGATGGGTTGAAAAGTAAACTGGGCATGGTTTGGTTTTTGGTTATGAGTGAGGGGGTGGTTGTCTTTGTGTAATGTGTGGGGTGTGTAGAGGTTAGCATTGAGGGTATTAGTAGAAGTAGTGAATTGGGGTGGATGAGTTGGGTTTACTTTTAGGTTGGATATGGACTCTATAAAATATGTGTTGAATTTGGTGGCTGTTTGAAGAGGTTGTATATTTGGGTATGGATTGGGATTATTTTTACTTCCAGAGTTGAATAATGGATTATGCCAGCTGGTGGTGCACTTCCTGTGATGTTCATCATGTTACCCTGCTGCAGTCATCACACTTGGGTTATCCTGTCATCAGGCGGTCCCGCAGTCGTCCGGAATTCCAAAGTCTTGGTCCGGCGTCGGTTGCTGTTGCCTCTTCCCTGACGGCAGTGCGCCAGGGCTATATATAGTGCAACCAACGCCATTTTCTTCAGTCTTTCTTGCCGCATGGTGCCCGAAGCAGAAGCAGTTTGCAAGTGCCGGTCGGCCGACTCCTGAGATTTTTGAATTCGAATTTCAGACCGAAGTCTTCTATAAAGCTAAGTACCCCGTTGGGGAAACTTTTCTTGCCTCAGACCGATGTCAGAAAAAGTTAACAATTGTATTTCTTGTGGGAAGCAAATACCTCATAAGGATTTTCATTCTTATTGTATACCTTGCCTAGGCCCAGACCACGACGTCACTTCTTGTCGGTTTTGTGCTAGGTTTAATAAGCGTACTATTAAAAGACGCTGTGATTTCGCACGACACTACTTCAGTAGGAAATTTAACTACACCATGCCGTCGGAGCAACCAACTACCGGCGTGCACAAAAAACGCAAGGATAAGGACAGACAGCCCAGACCTAAGCCAAATTCCGAGGCCTCGGCTGATCCGGTCTCTGGTTCTCCGGTCCTCAGTGAGGCTCCGATGCAGCCCCTGACTACCGCAGATCTGGAACCCGAGACCACTACGGAATTTCTGGTGGAATGCACCAGGCCGACGCAGCCTTTTAGTTAAGGCCCCTCTGACGACATTGCTACAAAAGACGTCGGTGCTTCAGAAACGCCATCGGTTTCTGAAGGTGTTTTCAGACCGACGACTCTCACCATTAAAACGTTTTCTAAATCGAAGACTCCTACTAAATCTAAAAGGACTGCTCTTCAGTCTCCTGTTCAAGGCCCCATACCTAAGAAACAGATGCTCAAAATGGCTGAAGATTTAATTTCTTTAATCAGAGGTTCCCAGCCCCCTCCTGACAAAAGGCCTAGACAAGAGGAAGATTATGCATCCTCTGAACAAGTGTCCATTTCTTCAGACTCCTCTGAGGACCAAGATTACTCCTTCTCTCCTTATGAAGATTCTGATGCTGAGGACTCTATTCCCTCAGCGTCTCCTCCTGAAGACTACTCCTTTGGGGAAACTTTACACACTATGAGGGAACATTTTCACTGGGAGGGTCAGGACTACTCTGACTTGAAGAAAAGGCTCAGAGAGTTTCTTTTGCTCCCCCAACACAGACCACTTGCCATCCCTCCAGTTTTGGACATTGTGGATGATGTCTATTTAGAATCCAGTTTGAACCCTGATTCTCTTCCTCCTGCTCTGGCTAAGCCTGACAGATACTATAGAGTGCCTGATTCACACAAATTTCTTTACAAAAGCCCTGTAGCTGACCCAGAGACTATCTCCCAGGGTCCCAAGGGGGCTAAGGCTTCTATGGCTAAAAACCCAGTACCTTCTTAGAGGGATTCTAGAGCACTAGACAGGTGGGGGAAAAAGGTTTACACCTCAGCCACACTAGCTATGAGAGCACTGAATTGTCAATTTCACATGCTTAAGTATCAGCAATTCCTACTCTCTCAGTTAAAGCAAAGAATAACCACTCTCCCTCAACAATCTGAATTAAAAGAAGTACAGGATCTGTTACACACCACTGAACAGGTGGGCAAACATACCTTACAATGTGGGTTTGATTCTTTGGAGGCCTCCTGCAGAGCAGCTGTCACTGGGTCCGTTATATGTAGGCATGCTTGGTTAAAGGAACAAACTCTGCCTGATCATGTTAAAGCAAAACTACTAGATGCTACCTTACAGCAGGATGTTCTTTTTGGAGTTAGAGCAGAAGAAGTTTTAAAGAAAATGGAGGATAAGGCAAAATCTATGCAGACAATCAAAGATTTCCTACAGTCTCAACCCCCCTCGCTTCAGCAGAAACTGGCCAACAAAAAATTGGTCCTTTCCAGCTACTGACAGACCACAGAGGGGTAAATACAGACGCCCAAGTGGCAGAGGACAACCACAAGCCCAATACAAACCTCACCAGTGGGGCACTACAACACAGAAGGGAGGAGAAGACAGGTCGCAATCCACCAGAAGACAAACTCAATGACTTGCACTTCATCTGGCCAAGCAATATTCTCTTGGCAGCCCCTTTGGGGGGAAAACCCGCACTTTTTGCAGACAACTGGCACATTGTCACAAAGGACAAATGGGTCCTAGACATAATTTTAAGAGGATACAGATTCCATTTTCACACCTTGCCAATGAAAAGAGGAATGCCAAACCTGCCACAAAATCAATGGGCAGAGGCACAAAAGCAAATTACAGCTCTCATGGACATGAGAGCCATTCAACTGGTACCTACTCGAGAGCAAGGCCAAGGATTTCACTCAAGACTCTTTCTAGTGCCCAGAAAGGACAATGCCTGGAGACCAATTCTGGACCTTTCAATTCTAAACACTTACTTACAAGTACCCAAATTCAAGATGCTAACACTACAGCAGCTACTTCCCATGTTGGGCAAGGAAGCATGGCTAGTAATGTTGGACCTCAAGGAGGCATACCTGCATGTCCCTATCAGACAAAGTTGCAGAAGATACCTCCGTTTCATTGCAGGTTCAACCCATTACCAATTCTCTGCACTGCCCCTTGGCTTATCTACTGCACCCAGAGTCTTCAAAAAATGCCTGGCACCAGTAATTGCATACTGCAGACAAAGAGGAATTAAAATATATCCATACCTGAACGACTGCCTCATCCAAGCAGAAAGCAAAGACATTCTCTTACATCATCTGGCCTTTATAAAACATCTACTAAACTGCCTGGGGTACACAGTAAACGAAAAGAAGTCAAATCTAGTGCCCTCACAAAAATTGACATTCCTGGGTGCCAGCTTGAATACAATGGCCCAGAAGGCTTATCTTACGCCAGCCAAGCAACTACAACTGACTCAATATTTCAAGACAATGGCAACAAAGACCCAATTAATTGCAAGAAAAATTCTGCAGGCTTTGGGCTTCATGGCATCTTGCATACTAATAATACCATTTGCAAAGCTGCATATGAGGAAATTACAGTGGTACCTAAAAAGCGTATGGTCTCAACACAGCCACAGCTTGGACACAATGATATCTCTCATTCCCTGCCTACAACAGGAATTTCTATGGTGGTTACAGGCATGTCACCTCAACAAGGGTCAGCCTTTCACCTTGCCCCCAGCCAGGCAAACTATCACAACAGATGCTTCAGACTACGCCTGGGGGGCACACATGGCAGGGCAATGCATTCAAGGCCTATGGACCGCAGATCAAAGAAATCTGCACATAAATCAAAAAGAGATGCTAGCTGTACAGAAAGCTCTGACAGCCTTCAAGGATCTATTACATCCAGGACAACTTGCAATAAGGACGGACAACACCACAGTAATGTGGTACATAAACAAACAAGGGGGTACACATTCCTACCCTCTATGCAGGCAAGCAATGATCTTATAGAACACAGCTCTGGCTTACCAAGTTCAGTTACAAGCTCATTTTCTGCCAAGACTGAAGAACACATTGGCAGACGACCTCAGCAGAAACATCAAGGATCGCCACGAGTGGAAAATAGATCCACAATTATTAATTTACATAATTAAATATGATAACTCAAAAATGGGGCCTTTCAGACATAGACCTGTTTGCCAGTCCTCAAAACTATCAGCTAACAAAATTTTGTACAAGGACATTTCACCAACAAGCTCGGAAAGTGGACGCACTCTCTTTCATTTGGAAAAACCTAACAGTATATGCCTTCCCTCCATTACCTCTCCTCACAAAGGTTCTTCTGAAAGTCAAAAACGAGAGACCACGACTGATTTTCATAGCCCCAGACTGGCCACACCAGCACTGGTACCCGCTATCGAGAAATATGGCCCACAGCCCTACATGGATATTGCCTCAAATCCCCCATTTGCTCACGCAACAAAACAATCAGATTCTTCACAGCCAGCTCAAAACTTTAAATCTGGCTGCATGGCAAATCAACTAAACATCCAACCAGCTCCTCTTTCCACAAGCAGTTCTGGATGTTATTCTGGAAGCCAGGAGGCCAAGCACCAGGAAGGCTTATTCGGACAAATGGAAAAGGTTTTGTGCCTGGAACCAAGCTAAAGGCCAAGACACAATTCAGCCTCACATGCCTCACATTCTACAGTATTAAGCTGAGATGTTGCACAAAGGACTTTCTTTTTCCCCCATTAAAATCCATGCTTCAGCTATTTCAGCTCACTACAACACGGATCCACCTTTATTTTCACATCCTCTTCTAAGGCAGTTCCTCAGAGGGGCAAAAAACATTAGACCACCCAGGAGAGCTCCTACACCAACATGGGACCTCAATTTTGTTCTGGAAAAACTAATGCTACCTCCCTTTGAACCAGCTTTCTCTGCAGATCTTCAGTTCCTATCATGGAAGACTGCCCTGCTCCTAGCAATAACTTCAGCTAGGAGAGTCTCAGAGCTACAGGTACTAATGGCTGTGGAACCTTTCCTAATTTTTCATCAAGACAGGGTTTCTCTACGATCTAATCCTTCCTTTATGTCTAAGGTGGTTTCCAGTGTGGCTTTAAATCAAACCATCCACTTACCCACCTTCTTCCCAAATCCACAGAACAAAGGTGAGAGACTCCTGCATTCCTTGGACATTCACAGGCAACTTCATTACTATTTGGACAACACAAACTAAGGCTTTCAGAAAATCTGACCAGCTCTTTGTATCCTGTGCTACAGCTTCTCAAGGGAAGCCTATATCAAAGCAAACCATTTCTAAATGGATAGGTCATTGCATACGTTTCTGCTATACCCATCATGGGAAACCCACTCTACCAGGGCAACACCTACCTCTACAGCCTTTCTCAGGGGGGTTCCAACCAAGGAGATTTTAGAAGCTGCAACTTGGAGTTTAGTACACAACTTTACCAAACACTATCACTTACCTCTTTACTCTAAGACCAGGGCGGGCTTCGCCACTGCAGTTCTGCAGGGCCTTATAGCCTCCACTAACCCTCTGATACCTCCACCCTACCTTAGCTTTGGGATTCAACCCAAGTGTGATGACTGCAGCAGGGTAACACGATGAACATAGTACAGTTTTGTACCTACCATAAATGTAGATGTTCGAGTGTTCACCCTGCTGCAGTCCAGGTTACCCTCCCTCCATCCCCTCTGATCTACTGACTAAATCTCTTCAATACCTTACTGATGTATTTGCTTATAGCTGAAGGGATTTTGTGTTTGTGCAGAGGTTACTCCATTTGGTACTAATTTCTGACCACCTTTTCTGGGGGCACCTGACATCTGGGGCAAGAAAAACTGAAGATAATGGCGTTGGTTGCACTGTATATACCTCTGGCGCACTGACGTTAGGGAAGAGGCGACAGCAACCGACACCGGACCAAGACTTTGGAATTCCGGCCGACTGTGGGACCGCCTGACGACAGGATAACCCAAGTGTGATGACTGCAGCAGGGTGAACACTCAAACATCTACATTTATGGTAGGTACAAAACTGTACTTTTCTTTCCCATTCTTCCACTGTAGTGCCACTGTGCAGTTGTTATATATAATTTGGGGTGAATATATTGTTGCCACTATTCCTTTCCTTTCATCAGTCTGACGTCAGAGGTGTTCATGGCTTAACGTGACTATTTGTGGTGGAATAGAGGTACTTCCTGGATGTAACCGATTTGATTAAATGCAATTGAATGACAGCAAAAGTCAATCAATCATTGGCTTGGCTTGGCAGGGGCTTATCAGTGCATGAAGGCATATTTTTTGTGCTTGTGTAGATTATGTGGGTTAAATGATGGATGTTTTGAATAATGGAAATTATAAAGAAGTATCCAGAAATGAAGTGAATGTAACTTACGATAGAAATTATCGTATTCTGTTTGGTATGTTGATGTAAGGTCAGTTAAGCAATGAAGAATGCAAATTTATGGAGGTAAAACACTACTTATTCCATCCATATTCAATGTTTCTAAGGTTTGCAAGAACCTTATGGACCCACCTTTAAGACTGATAGTGTGAGCAGGAAGATCTAAAACATGCCCCACTGCAAAATTTATAGACATCAGTTTGAAAGAAATTAATCACAATTCCACTTACCCACTCAGAAGTTCATGGGATTTTTTTTAAGGTTGATTGTCAAAAATTTCTATAATGAAGGATTACTTTTTATTATTATAGATGTTAAAGATATATTTACTTCAATCCCACATAGTTTGAGCTTAGAATGGTTTAACAGTTTTGACAATGTCTAGTCAACTTACTAGTGAGGTAATAAAATTACTGGTGGAATTAATGAAAGCTGTTTTAAAAAATTACTTTATATTCTTTGAAGAAGAGTATTACCAACAAAAAACTGGATGGCCATGGGTGTGTATTGCTCCTCAGTCTTTGCCAGTTTAGTAATGGCAGAATAGGAGAAGAGCTATGTTAGAAATTGCATACTAGATTATGGAACTCGCTGCCTACTGATATAAAGTCAGTTACAAACACCTTGTTGTTTAAAAAACACACTCAAATCACACTTGAACTCAAAACTCTGCATATGTACTAGCCTTGAATAGTTTTCACTATGGTTCTCACTCAGAAATCCCCTGTGTACCTTCCTTCACAATCTCCTTTGACTCAGTAAATTTCTTATCTGTACAGTAACTTCACATTCCTCAACTGGAAGTCTTACTATAAAATGAGTGCATAAAACTGTACTTTTGGGGTCCAAACTTAGTCCTCTATGATTTTCACTTGAAGGAAAAGATGTTAGATAATCTCTCTCTGTTACCTTAATTAATCACAGTGAAAGTTCATCTCAGTATGTGTAATAGGCAGTTGTGATGGAAAATTTAATTAAGTGGTATAACTTTGTATGTATTCCATTTAGTTTTATATGTCTGCTGTTTATATAACTGTATTTTGTACATTCTTCCCTTGTTATGTATGTGGAGCTTTTCCCTCTGCCCCACCCTCTGAAAAAGAAAGGACCTCTGTCCAGTCAGACTTTCCCAGTAAACAAATTTAAAATAAATAAAATAATAAATACAATTTCTGGATGATTTGTATTTTATGGACAGGTTCCAGGAATAGGTTATTGGAGCTCTTGAACTATATTAACACCACCTCCTTTCTACAATTTACCCACCAGATTTTAGATGGAAAACTATGTTACCTGGATGATTTAATAACTAAGGATTTTGTCTGTGAATAATGTATCGGAAACCCACCTATTCAGATTCTTTACTGCACTGTAAAAGATGCCAGCTGTACTATCAAAAGAAAGTTTTGGTCAAAGGTTAAATGGTCTATTTAGCAAAAATGGTGTCAGATCATAAGATCTTTTGTGATGAGCTTGAAATCCTGAAAAGCATGCTTAAATGGAGGGGTTAGCCTAATATTAATGACTTTCCAAGGTGAAGTAGTTGGAAAAAGGAGAAGAAGGGGCATATTACCCCACTATTAGGTAAGGTTATGAATGAAAATGAGGTTCCCTTTAATATATGTGAATATGTGAACACCCTGTAATAATTATCTGTGTGCGATGATTATGACCTACTCAATCGGTATTACCTTGAATAAAGATGTTATTTTTAGAAACTGGAATATATTTCACTTGACTAATATGGTGGGCTTAATACCAAAGTTTGTTTGTAAAAGGAGTGTCAACTTAAATATCCCGATAGACATAAAGATGACTAAAATTACCAAACCAGTTTTTATTTTAAAAAAAGTGTCATGTTTTGTCTGCCTTTTGGACTATTACTTATATGGAGATCTTTGTAAACATTTCTTGTGTTTATATCAGGTATGGGACATCCCAACCCTTTAGGTGCAGGGGAAGTCAGGGGTACAGAAACTGTTGCCAGTATTGATACGTTTCCCCCAGGGGATTCTCCCACTTTTATAGTGTATCCTAAAAAGAGACAGAAGATCCTTTATGTGGTGGGGAAGCAGTCTCTGACTGGTTTTCCACCTGAGATGGTGGGTTTGGATATATCTGTGGCTCAGGCAGTTGGCAACGGGGTACATACCCAGGTTATAGTACTCAGTCTGCAAAGGATCCTTTTTGGAAGGGTATCCTGTGACTGAGGACTCTGACCTGTCTATGTTAGATCATTTGGTTACCTTTGATGATGAACAAATACATGGATCCAAGCAGAGCCCTCCTTTGATCCCAGCACTGGGGAGCGTATTCTGGAAAGCTTGTAGTTCTCCTCTGTTCTTTGAGGCTTTGAGGAAGAGGTTAAGAAATTTAAAGTTGCTCAGCCTCACCTAGCTTCTAACTCCTTTTGTCTGTGGATCCTGCATCAGGTCCCCAATGCCATTTGATAATTAGAAGACCATGTCTTCTTTTTACCCAGTCCCTGTAGATTACCTAGGCAGGTGGCTAGAATCTCAATGATAGAAGCTGATGCAGTCCAGCATAGTAGCTTTTAAAGTGTTTAACTACCAGTGTTTTATGTGGAAGTTTGTGTTGACATGCGTGTATAGTTTAGACTAGTTTGCTGCATCACTGCCTGCAGAGCAAAAGATCTGTGTTACAGATATTTTGTCCAATATTTCTTGAGTGTCAGAACATGCTCTAAGAAGTGCCTTGTAGAGGACTGATACTTTTTCTAGAAATGCAGCATTGTCATTGGTGATTTAAGCAATAACCCACGCCTGGGTGTGGGTAATGCTGGATTTACCCACGGTTGGTATGGTCTGGTCACAAGGGCGAAGCCCGAGTGGCCAAACAAAGACAACCGTGGGTAATCCAGCATTACCCACACCCAGAAATGGGTTATTGCTATTATACAATGACATTATTTAAGAAAAGAAATACTTACTTTTCTTAAATAATGGCATTGTATAATGCCTCCGTGCTGCCCTTCCGCAGCTGTCTGGTATTCTGCGGCAGTTCTGATGTACTGCACATGCGTATGCTTACGCAGTACATCAGAGCTGTGGGTGGAAGCAACGGAGAAAGTAAGATCTCCGTTGCATTTTACAAAGTGTCTCGCTACGTTAAAGGAGTTTAACATAGCGAGACAGCTTTAAAAAAGCAACGGAGACTCTCATTTGCTTTTTTTAAAGCTGTCTCGCTATTTTAAATCCATCTAACATAGTGAGACAGCTTTAAAAAAAGCAATGGAGAAAGGAAGATCTCCGTTACTTTTTTTAAAGATGTCCTCGCTATGTTAAACTCCTTTAACATAACGAGACAGTTTCTAAAAAGCAACGGAGATCTTGCATTCTCTGTTGCAGTAAAAAAAAAAAAAAAGACTTATACTAATGGAAAAAGTCCTGGCAACCGGACCTTTTTCCATTAGTATAAGACTGATTTACAATGTGCACGCTGACCAATCAGCGTGCACGTTTTGGAATATTAATGGGGGGGGGTCGTTGTATAATAGAAGGTATGCTAAGTTACATTCCGAGAATTTTTCAGAGAATTAAAAACATGTGATTATGAATGCTGCTCTTGAGTCTATGTGTTTGGTACAGCAGCTAATCAGATCTTTAAACACTGGGATGACAGAAATAATTCGATGCAAGGAGTATAAAAAAATGTTTCATATTCCCCAGTTCTCCTCCTTTAAGCAAGCTAATTTTTAGTGGCCTAACCAGCAGAAGTCTCAGCCGAACCAATTCTAAGGCAATAAAAGGAAATGGCAGGATGACAAGTCATCCAAGTCGAAGAAGATGGATTTTTTCCTTTCCTAGAAAGGATAACCCCCCCCTTCCAACTTATAGCTATGCTGAGGTGTGGCAGCCATCTTTATTAAGTCTCCTGTTGGGTGCCTTGCCTCTCCATTTAGCTGTCAACAAGACGGCCTAGCCATTAGTGGTTTCTGACAAGTGTGTGCTAACATGTTGGGCAGGGATTTCAGATGGAAGTGGAAAGATCTTTTTTCTCCATTCATGGGGGGGGGGGGTCCCCTCATATAATGTTCCAGACTTGGTTATTCCCGCCTATTCTTCAGCAAATGCTGAACTCTAGTGTCATAGAACTGGTATCTTCTTTGGAAAGAATCAGAGTTTCTTCTCTTGTATTGTCTTGGTTTCCCAGTTAGAGCAGTTATTGAGATCGGTGGGGGACCTTTGTTTTTTGAATATGTTTGTCAATGTCCCTTAATTCAAGATGCGCATCCTGCAGACAATGTTTCCGGACTACTGCTTCATGGTGACACTGGTCTTGATGGATGCCTTTCTTCATATCTCCATTGCACATCACTTCAGGTGATATCTGAATTTTGATGTGTGGTTCACACTGTCAGTTTTCTGTATTGCCCTTTGGGCTATCGACTGCAATGCAAGTCTTTACCAAATGTCTTGCTGCTGTAGAAGCCCACTGATTAACTATGAGCATTTGTTTTCTGTTCTTGAATTACTTCTTGATCTGTGCAGAGTCTCTGTCCTGGTGTGTGGAATCTCTAGAGGAGGTCTTGTATGGACTGTCCCATCTAGGGCTCAAGTTGAATCTCTTAAAGTCATGTTTGATACCCTCACAAAGACTTGTGTCTGGTGACCTTTATTAACTTCACCAAGAATCTAAGTTTTCTTGTTGAAGACAAGTTCCTGTCATACCAGATGGTGTTTCTGTAATTTTTCCCAGGGGAATGTCACCTAGTTGAGAGAATCCCTCGAGCATTTTTGGACTGATAGCATCCATGATTCTCATTTTACCACTGGCCCATCTTCACATGAGAAAAATTCTGTGGTATGTCCAAAATTGTTGGTCACAGCACCTTCATTCCCTGGAATCCCTGTTGCTGGCACTGCTCTTCATTAGACAAGAATTACATTGGTGTTGAGTATCGTTCAGGCTTCCTTTCTCCCTTCTGATGCCAGTACAATATGTCCTGACAGATTTGACTGACATCACCTAGGGAACTGTGTTAATGGGGATGCAAGTGCTAGCCACTTTGGGGCTAAGGTTGCACAGAAGCACATCATGTCTAGGAGATGTTACCAGTAATTTGTGCATTGAAAGTCCATCATCACCTTTGGATTCCTGGTCCTCTTCTGGTAGTTACTGACAGCAAACCTGGGGGTATGAGGTTTTAACCCTTGTGCCTACTGGCAATGGTAGCCTGGGAGTGGACTTTTCAGTATTCTCTGTCTCTTCAGGCATCATACAAACCATCAGAGCAGTACATTGTGTCAGGCAGACTGAGCAGATCCTGAGAAGACCCGCACAATTGGAAGCATCAGGCAGTGGTGTTCTGTGGTCTAGTCCAGATGTGGGGAGCACCTGTAATAGATCTGTTAATCTCCTTTCAAAACAGACAGCTAGAGAAATTCTGTTCAGATGTTCTTGCAACCATGCTTGGAGGACAGCACATTCTTGTTTCCTGGGACAGGATTGTTCCTTTATGCATTTCCACTGATTCACAAGGTACTTCTGAAATTTCAAAGAAAAATGCCTAAAACTATTGTGGTGACTTCCTATTGGCCCAGGCAATCTTGGTTTTCTCTGTTTTTAGTACTGGCCAAGGGCAGTTACCACAGACTTCCTCATATATTGGACCTACTCACACAGTCTTAAGGGTGACTGGTGCACTCCAATTTGGAGAAATGTCTGTCGACAGCCTGGATGATTCTGTCTTGACCCTAGTCAAGCTCTTGTTTCTTGTGGATGTGGAGCAAGTGTTAAATGAGACCAGGAAACCTGCTATTAGAAAATGTTAACAAATGGATGATGTTTTCTAAGTGACTTCTAAATGGAAGCAGAGGGTTCATTGTGGTTAATATCTCTGTAGTCCTGAAATTTTGATGTGAATGGCTTAGTGTATGCATCCACTGAGGTGCATTTAGTGGCCATCTCTGCTTGTGTGCCATTGGATCCCCCCTTTCTTTCTGTTTTTTTTTAACAGTTCATCAAAGGAGTATTGCAGATGAGACCCCCATCATAAGCATATTCCTTCTTTGTGGGATCTCATGTCAGCTGTGTTCCTGAAAAATTGACCTTACCACCCTTTGAACAAGCAGCTCACACTGATTTTAAGTTCTTGTTGTGGAAAACTGTTTTGCTTATTGCTCTGACATCTGCGAGGTGAGTTTCTGAGCTGCTAGCTGTCATGGACCTTACCTGATTTCCACAGGGATAGGGCTGTGTTACGTGCTTATCATTTTTTTTGTCCGAAAGTGGTTTCAGCCTTTAATTTCTATCAGCCTTTTAATCTCCCTACATTTTTTCTGCAACATAAAAAAGAGATAGATGTTACTTTATTTTTTGAATGTGCATAGGCACAGAACATTAGTCCTTTAGGAACGGTAAAAGGCTTTTGCCATTTCCTCTTCTGGGGCAAAGAAAGGTCAACCTGTCTCTAAGCAATTCATTGCATGTGGGTTGCCCTCTGATCCTCCAGGTGATTGGTCCTTCTCACTAACAGGCAGTGGGAGGAGTTCTGAGTTTTGACGGACTGCCAGAGGGAGGGTAACAAGAGTACTACTAACCAAATACCGGTGAGGCAATGTGTTGGATGAACATGTACTATTACAGGTAAGTGAAACTTACACAGCTATACTTTCTGAGATAGGTTAGCTACCCATTGGTAAGAGGGTCATTGATAGGCCAGCTGTTAACCTTTTTTTTAATAAAATTATTAGGTAAAAATCAGTGCTCATCACTTTGAATTCAGTACCTTCTCCATATAAGTATCTCATATAATCTGTTTCAGCTATGTCACTATTATTTTTCCTTGTTAAATGTTGACTTGCTTTTTCGTCAGAACTAATTCTCTAAAAGAAAGAAAAACATTTAATATTGCACATCACTGACTAGTGTGTTTGGCAAGGGGCTTAATCCTCACTCTCCCACATCTGTAAATAAACTAATTCTGAAATCACACAATATTGGGCATAAGGAGAAGTTTCCTTGCTCCCAGTGTTATGTTGTCTTCCTCTTTCAGTGGTGGGTTTTCAACAAAACAAGGACGTCACTGAAAGCACTCAGTGGTTCCAGTTTCATCAGAAACTTTATTGATAAACAGCATGACTAACAATCAGTTTCCCACTTGCTGACTAGACAGCTGGTTAAAAGTAGTTTTTTCCAAGATTTATGCTACATTGTTAAAATCTGTTTAAGAATTTTTCTTCTTGGCAGCAATTTATTTTTTCATCACAGGAGAGTCTGTGTGGTTAAAGTGTTTGGCTGTATGCGTAATGCTAGAACCTGTATGTTAGAAATGTGGTGTCCAACTGAAAATGTGACTTTATCTCAGAATGACAGACATCTTAACTGAACTGAATTTGGAGCAGAAGCTTACATTTCTTTTTATTTAAGTACTTAGTTTTTTTGCATCTGTATAAAACAGTCTAATACACTTGCATTGCTGTTTTGATACAAACTTGCTGGAGGGAAGGGTGAGAGCTTGGGTAGTTGGCATTTGTTTAGATAATAAAATGTCCTAGAACATAATGCATTATTTTTGTGTAGCTGTAACTTCATAGAAAATAAAAATGCCACTAAATCACAGTCTGCATATCAGTTTTTCATTGAAAGTGTGTTTGAGCATGTAAACTGCAAAGAATGAATTAAAATTACTGTATTTCTTGTAGGGCATGGGCACAGTCACTCCTTGCTTAATGGAGTGTTAGACCACGGACACAGCCATGGACACAACCACGGAGGTCATGGGCACAGTCATGGGTCAAAGCATGGACATGACCATGGGCATGATCATGACCATGACCATGGGCACGGCCATGGGCATAAACATGATCCAGGGCACTTCCATCATTCTGACTATTGCCATAGTAAGTACTGATCATGAGGAATGGTAACTTGGCGTTTTTTTCAAGCTAAAAAAAATAACTTTTCAGCAAATTGTTTTATATTTTCTCATTTGAATGCATGTGTTGACTCACAGAATTTCTTTATGCCTAAAACACTTGTCATATTTTCTGATTATTTGTAAATGTATTTAAATCCATTTATGTCTTCTTGCTGCTATTTATCATTTGGGTATCCAGACATTACAAGAGGATGGTCTTCGTAAGGTTTTACTGAGTAGTGGATAATGCCTCCTGATTAGCTGGCAGATTTTCTACTCACTGAAGTGTAGCTCGTGTACAGCAGTCAGCTCTAATAATCCTCATTTGTTCATTATAAGGATTACTGCTGGAAAAATTAATTTTATTAATTGTGGAAATAGCTATAGGTAGGAATCAGTCCTATGACTCAATCTTTTTCAATAATTGGCTATCCCTACAAGTTCAGTAATGCAGTCTTGTACTGTAACTGTAGAGGATGTTTGGCTGTATAAAAAGATTGCAACACATGACTTTTTCTGTTTTTGTCACCCCAAGAGAACAGTTGCTCCACTTTGTTTATCTCATTTCTTGATCTTGATGTTTGTCAGTTCTTAGTTCAAATTTTCATTTATAATTAGTTTGTAAAATTATTTTGATTATGGATTTTGTATTGTTTCTTTAGATGTCTTTAAGAGAAAGTTACTAATACTGCTATTGGCATTTGATTTCTCCTGAAGACTTCAACCTTCAGTATTTTTTTAAAGTAAGAATCACACTGCTGACAGTTGTGTAAAGTTAATAAGACATTACCCAGGAAATTGCAAGGTTTATTAAGTACAAGGAACTGTTTCTTCCATCAGTCAGAATTTAGTGGCTGACACAGTGAATCTTTTTCCTCATAGACGTAACAAAAAAAAAGGGAAACTATGCAGCCTTCTTTGTGTATTGCACAAGGCTGGTTATCAGCTGGGACTCCTGCAGTTTTTTTTTTTTTTTTTTTTTTTTTTTTTGAGTAAAGGTTTACTTACCTACACTGCAGATTTGAAGTTTATCCTTCCTGTCATTTTTAAAGCCATTGAACATGGAGATACTTCTGTACAGATTGCAGGAATTTCTAGGAGTAGAAGCAACACTAGAACAAGCATCTGTACAGAAGTATCTGTACAGATGCTTGTTCTAGTGTTGCTTCTACTCCTAGAAATTCCTGCAATCTGTACAGAAGTATCTGTACAGATACTTCTGTACAGATTGCAGGAATTTCTAGGAGTAGAAGCAACACTAGAACAAGCATCTTCATTTCATAGGTTCATAGGTTCATACTAGGCTATCTGCCCTAGGGCATTTATAAGCCTAGCCAGAATGTGTTTGGCTTTCGACACCCATTTTAAATTAATTTTGCTATGCCCTTTTTTGAGGTTAGTATACTGTGCCTCTGTCTAACAGTGAGACAGAAGTGATACCCGGGGTAAACCTACGATCTCCCATCCACTCATCAACATTCCACTTGAAGAGAGTCAATGAGGGACTCTGCCTAACCTGGACTGGGAGTTTATTCCAGAGTGAAGGGAGCCTCTGGGTTATGAATCTGTCCCTCCAGCATGTCCTATTTATTTCGGTGCTGAGGTTCAAGTCTCTCGAGCGTGTAGCTCGATGGGATTTGGATTTTCTGAGGTGCAGCATGTCCATTAATTCCGGGTTGGACATGGCTTTATATGTCAGGCACAGATTGCCTCTGAACAGGCGGTATGCCACTGAGTAAAGCTGGAGTTTCTTTAACCGGGCAGCATATGGCATCTGTTTGAGCCCTTTGATCCTCTTGGTGAGGTACTTTTGGGGTCTTTCCAGTTGCTGCAGGTGTCTGGTAAGGTACATCCCAAAAGGGGCATTGTACTCAATTATGGGCCTGATGAGGGATGAGTAAAGAGGCACGATGACCTCCCCTGATCTAGATGCGAATCCCTTCATGAGTAGGTGGGCTATATAAAATGTTTTTCTAACCACTTTGGCCACATGGTTGTCAAATGAGAGATTGCTATCAACTTGGGTCCCCAGGTCCCTAATTACTTCTTCTGTACTTAATGGATTACCACCTATGTGGTAATTTGTGGGCACTTTGTTTTTGCCAAAGGGGATGACTATACACTTTTTGGCGTTTAGCTTGAGGCCATGGCTCTGGCACCAGTTGTCTGTTTCTGTGAGGCCCTTTTGGAGGATGCTTGTGTCGGCTGGAGAGTCGATTATGGCACCCAGTTTGCAGTCATCTGCGAACTTGGTCAGCCACAGTCCTTCCGTGTTGGCCTGTACCTCCGAGAAATATATACCGAACAAGAGAGGTCCCAGGACTGAGCCTTGTGGGACGCCACTTGTAACTGGTTTGGAGTCTGACATGCTCCAGCAATTCTAACCATGTGGGTTCTGTCCTTGAGCCAGTTTGCAACCCATCTAGTGACGTAGGGGTTTATATTTAAGCTGGTGAGCTTATCTATAATGCCCGAGTGGGGTATTGTATCGAAGGCTTTTGCGAGGTCCAGGTAGGCTGTGTGGACCACCTTCCCCTCATCAATGGCCTTGGTGACTGTTTCAAAGAAATCAACCAGGTTTAAGAGGCAGGATCTGCCCTTAACAAAGCCGAACTGGGTAGGATCCAGTGTCTGTAGGTCCCCAATATCTTTATTTATGAGGTCCATGATGATCCTTTCCATAGCTTTGCAGACCAAGCTAGTCAGGCTTATGGGGCGATAGTTTCCAGGATCCGTTGAGGCACCACCTTTGTGGAGAGGGACCACAGTTGCTGTCGCCACTCTTTGGGTACATATCCTGTAGTAAGGCTGAGATTGAACAGTAGTTTTATGTTTGGGTTTAGCTCTTCTTGGAGTTCATGTAGGATGCAGCCGGGACACCGTCTGGTCCCATTGATGCTGTGTTTTTGCTTTGGAGAGGCGGCTCTTACCTGAGCATCTGAGATGTCAGGGGCAGCACTCTGCTGGGATAGATATTTGCCCTTTTGGTGGGGAGAAGTTTGTGCTGATCCTGTCAGCTAGGATGTTGGCAATGTCTGTGGGTTTGGTGTATTTTTTGTCATTTTGGACTAATTCTGAGCATATCTGGGAATTACCACCCAGGTTCCTAACATAACTAAAGAAAGCCTTGTGATTATCCTTAGTGTCCTGTGCAATTTTTCTCTCGAAGCTGGCCTTAGACGATTTTATGAGTGCCCGTAGTTTTTTGCTAATACTGATCAGAGATGCCTTCCCTTTTTGGAATTTTGCTCTATCATTTAGTAGCTTCCTCCTTCTATTGAATAGTTTGTTTATGGCTGGGGTCCACCAGACAGGATGTCTGCCTTTGGAGGATTGGGTCTTGGTTTTATTTGGGATCGCATGATCCATGCATTCCTGAAGGTGTTCATAGAATGCGTTTATAAAGGATTCTGCGGTCTGGGCCGTATTTTCCACAGGCCCGGGGGCTTTGAAGGATTCCACCTCGGTTTTGAGGAGTGTGAAATTTGCTTTAGAGAAGTTTTTCACTGTGGTTTTCTGGGCAGGGGGTGGTGTCGGGCTGTAAATATCCAGTGAGATTAGTTTATGGTCTGATCTTACCAGTGAGGGATACACTTCTGGTCTGGAGCATAGAATCCCCATGTTGGTGATGATCAGGTCCAGTATGTTTTCCCCTCTTGTAGGAGTGGTAACAAGTTGTTCCGTAGCATTTGAGTTTATAAATTCTAGGAACCTGTGGGCTAGGGTGTTGGAGCTAGAGTAATGCTCCCAGTCTATGTTTGGGTAGTTGAAGTCGCCCAATATAATGGTGTTTGGAGAGACCTTCATATTTTCCAGTGTTCTCAGGAAGGCCGAGTGGGGTTCCTGGGTTAGGGAGGGTGGTCTGTAGAAGGCTATAAACTGGAAGGCAGTTTTACCCACTGTTAGTTGCACATGGTTAGTCTCCGATGCTTCATGCTGTGCCACCAATCTGAAGGTGTGGGTATCTTTGATGAATATTGATACTCCCCCTCCTTTTGTGTGTCGGTCCAAGTTTTGGGGCCGAAAAGCATGGTATGAGGTATAACCTGGTAGTGCTGGGGTGCTCTCGGGAGCCTTGAACCAGGTTTCTGTTACTGCACAGATATCGATGTTCTCCATGCTAAGGAGAGTTTCGAGTGCGTGCATCTTGAGGTTTAGACTTCTGGCGTTGAGTAGCATTACTCTTAGTTTCTTATCCCTTGTGATACCTATGGAGGTGGGTTTGTCTTTTGAGCCTTGCCTAAAAAAGGCACTATGGGGGTAGCAAGAGCCTTTGCCAATATCCAAAAGCCCAGGGGTGACAGGTGCAAGCCATCCCTAGCGAAACATCGTGGCTTGTCGAGCATGTCATCCCAGGCTGACAGGCATTGGATCCCCTTTGACACCAATACTTAAGCCAATTGTTGAAATTGATCATCTTGTCTTCATATTGTGGCATCATTCTTGGTGAGGGTAAGATGCTACTCAAGGTCAGGGTCATACCGGCCTGGGCCACATGCTCAGAGAGCTCCTCTATGTCTCTTTTCATGTAGTCCAGGGAGGTATGTCTCAGGTCATTCACACCAGCATGGACAATGACTGAGTCATATTTGTACTTGCCTTGGAGTGACCGGAGTGCTTGTGTTATGTGGCGGATCCTAGTGCCCGACAGGCAGCTCACCGTGACCTTCTTGTTCAGCCTGGTGAGCGGGACGTCAGTGCGCCTGACGATAGAGTCACCTATTACAAGTGTATCAGGTGTGTTGTTTAGCCTTAAGGGCTGTGACTGTTCGGCACACTGGCTTTGTGAGCTATGTGTTGCATGTGTTTTGTTTTGGGGTAGCGGTTGCGTGGGTGTCTGCTTTGGAGGTCTCTGCTGCTTAGACAGATTTTTATTTAGAGCCTCCGAGTATGTTTTTGTGTGTTTATGTGTTTGCTTTGCTGTCGTGGTAGAATTATGTGAAACTGGAATTGTACTGAGTGTGGTTTCCTTCTCCTCCTGACTGGTTACGCCAGTACTGAGTTGAGAGAGCTTAGCCTCCAGTTTGGCTATATGGATGCATCTCTCACATGTGTTGGAATTTGTTGGGAGGAGGAGAGGGTTGTCTGTATACATGAGGCAGCTGTAACATTGCCTCAAGATTCCCAGATTCACCAGCTGGACCGGAGAGAAGAGTGACAACTGACCTTTGGACATGCTAGAATAGTATTGGGAATTCCTTTATAATTGGAAAAAAAAGGGCCAGTGGGGAACAAGGTACTCAAGAGGACTTTGTGAGAGTGTAGTGCTTTTAATTTTTTAGTGCTGACTTATATAATTGCTTTAGTGAGCAAGTGCCTTTAGTAAGCAAGTGCCAGGTAACTTAAATGCAATGTGTTACAGGTAACTTAAATGCAAAAATGACAAACAGTAACTTTCTTTTAAGTGAAACAAGGAAATGAGTACAGTAAGCAATGCAGATATCACTAGGGATCCACAGAAGCGCTGAAAAGCCGCGTTTTAGGTGGTATTAGTGTTTCAGGGAAATAACAAGCAAACAAACAACAAGCATACAAACAGAACTAGATTCAGCAGGCCTGGATCTAGTCTATGGTACAGCAAACAAGGTGTACCAGTTTCAGTAAGAAACAGTTGAAACATGCAGGCACTATAAGCCTTTAACCAGAAATTCCCAGCTCAGAAGGGCAGAGTCCAGCCTCTCCTCCCACAAGAGTGCAGACTTGATGCCCAGTGGTGGACGTTTACAGATAAAAATCTCCCACCCAGGACTAGTTCCAATATTTCTTGTACATGACTTGAGGTTTGGACTTTTTTCTATTCTTGCTGTGGAGATTCCCTTGTTTTGTGGTGCCTCCCAAGTGGATGGTTTTCTGGCTGTAGTGGTTGGAGTGCTTGATGACAACGTACTGTTGATGCAAGCTCTTGTTTCTTAACAGATTATTAGATGCTGAGAGTGGATGCATTTCTGGGATGTTTTCTAGAGTAAACATTTGCTGTACGGTTATTCATTTTGTCACCTGTAGTTTCTAGATGCAAAAAGCTTGCACAGGAGTACTTTGCTTTGATTCATCAAGCTTCTGTAATTTTGGAACACCATCCAAACCATCTGTATTAGGGTGTGGGCCTATTTATATAAACAAACAAACAAACAAACATCTGCCTTCTTCAAGTCCTGAGGAGGATGATGGGCCCCCTGGCCTATGTAGACTACTTGGCTTCCCTTTTTGGACTAAATTCTGCCTTTGAGGATGAAAATTTCCTTTTATTTGGCTTTCTCCCAGATGATATCTCTTCTGCTGAAGCATTACATTTAATGAAGGACCACTTGAAGTGGGCTACACAAGAATTATGCCCCAGAAAAACCTCTGCTGAGTTACTAAGACTTAATACACCTAAATTCCTAGACATTTTTCTTTTCATGATTTTACAGTTTCTAGGACTTCTGTGTTCAGGTGTTATGGCCAACATGGAACATGGCCACTAATACTCTTTGGGGGGGGGAGGGGGGAACTCAGACTTAACCTAAGTGTCTAGAATCAACTTAAGGGTCTAAACAGTCAGGGAATCTGAACTCTAACACTAACTGACTAATGCTAACAATGTAGCTCATTCATACAGATGGCAGTGGATGGACAGGTAAACCTACTCCTCATGAAGGGCTTGTACGATAGGAAGAGAGAAAGATATATTGTTCCCAAAAGGTTTTGCATTTTCATATATTCCATTCCTAACAAAATCTCAAGAATAAAGTCATGTAAGGCCTTGTATCCTAAACACAGTTTGCACTGTTTATGTTTGTGTATGTGTGTAACACTATTTAGCCTTAAAAGTGGTACACATTCAATTTAACCAGTCCCCTTACAAGCTAGAATTCTTCTGGTAAATTTCCTCTCCACATTCTCAAGCATCATCAATTCATCCAGAGAAAGACGGAAGCAGTACTAATTTTATGTCCTCTAGTTGTACCCTAATTTAGGAAGGGGTATATTCTTGTCACTGCATTAGAAATTAAAAATATTTGGAAAAATTTTTAAAAAGGCATTATATTCAGTGTCGGACCAGATAAGAAATGCATTTTCTGTCAATGTAGAGCATGTCTGGGTTTCCATAATTTTGAAATTCCAATCTATCTGAAGTGCTTTAGTCCTAGTTAAATATGCGTTTTCTTTAAAGACAGTAAAAAAGTAACAAGAACTTCATGTCCTCAGTAGCTTCTGTTATAGCATTGTTTTTTATTACATCTAACTTGTCTTTTACAGGCTTAAAGTGAATCATCCTGCTCTTATTAGTATTCCACGATAACCCCTGCAATCCTTTAGCGGTATTAAAATATTTTCCAAATAAGCATTCCGGATTTTTGTGTCATCAGTGGATGTGGTAGTAGAGCCAGTTTTTATACTATTTCATACTTTGAAGCATAGTGTGGACTAGATATGGGAAGACAGGAGAATGTGGTATTAAACTATACTCCTGTATGAACGGGTAGCCAACCTGATATTTGGCCAAGAATAATTGCCTTCTGGTTTCTTTCCTACAGTCATTGTTGAATCCATCTTACTGTATGTATATAAAATTTTTTTTGGAAAGTTCTGTGTAGTTACACTATAAAGAACACCAGCGGTTTTAGAAAGGTCTAAGTAGTCTGTAGACATAGTCCAAACTCGGACCCATCTCCAAGGTTATACTGACAGGTTCATAAAAGTCAGTCAAACAAGCTGAAGAAGACTTTCCCCCTACAAAAAAATGTTGGTTTACATCTGTTTCTGTATGTACTTATTCTGCTTTCAGTAGTAACATCAACTGTCTTCCAAAACATTTGTCTAAAGTAGAAATAAAGCTTGTAGAGCGATAATTCCAGACCATGTCTGACCATCCTGTCATATATATGCAATACTTTCAAAGTGGTGAAACTATTTTGCTCTGCAAGAGACAGTTGAATAGCATAGCAAGTGGGCCAACTAATCTATTTTTTTTCAGAATGTATATATTGACCGGTCCTAGGAGATTGAATTTTAGTCACTTGCTGCTAATAAAAGAAAAAAAAAATCAGATTTAAAATGACGAATAGCAGTTTACATTTCTTTTTAAAGTTTTGAAGCTGACCTTGCAGTGATTGCCTTAGTTAATCAGAGAAGTTTTAAGAAAACACCAACTTTCTGTACTCTACTAAACAACTCCAAGGTGGTGCGGCAAAGAGGAAAACAGTTTTGTTAACCATAAGCTACCTAGACCCAAATGGTACAGTATCTGAATGAGGCAATAAAAAGACTGGTGACCTAACCCAATGTATTTTTGATATCCATCTATGGGATGAGATACCTAAGATGGCACAAACAAGTGACAAGGTGGCATCTGTATTAAATTTGGATCAGGTATTATAGGCACAAATATTATAGCTGCAGCATTTATTACTTCTCTTAACTCATTTTTTCAATAGGATCTTAGAAATGTCGATTGTAAAATTACTCTAGTAGGGCAGTGGTACTTCCCGAGATGTTTTTCTTTCTGAAATAATTTTTGAAAGCCATGCTTGAAACGTATGTCTATAGCAAACATAAAAAAATATATATTTTCCAGTGTAACTTGTGTTTACATTCTAGTTTATACCACTAATTTTATAACCTCAAATTTCGTTTGCATTTCTGTGTATTTATTTTAAATGTGTGATAGTATCTCAGTAAACATTATAGAAAGACAACTAGCATCTACCATAGAGCTGCCCAGCTCGATGAAGCTTTCAAACAAGACCACATTCAACATTTTGCTGTGCTGGTTTACTGAGATGTGAAGACAAATATGAAAAAAAAAAATTTTCATAGTCTGGCATGGAAGCAGTTACATCTTTGGAGCTGTACTGGATGGAGACCAAATACTGGTGAAATTTGCCTGCTGTGATGTCATCTTTTTGTTAGTAGTTTTGTTGACGTCTTAAAACACTGTCTGTGTAGCATGTGGTACTCCATAATCATGGTAGTGTGATAAATATACAGAAATATACAATAGCTCATAATCTGTAATTATGGAAAATTACACTGCATTCAGATGTTTGTCATAGTATTCACTTTGCAGTTCTCATTTTTGCAAGTCTTCCGGAGCTGGATCCTCCCCCAGTGCTCCATCTGAAGCCTTCCCTCTGATGCAAGGACATCAATAGTGTAAAGGATGTATCAGCCTGTACCAGCTTCAAGTCTTTCTTGTTTTGTAGTTTGCAGTGGCCATATGCTGTCTGTCTGTTAGCCTACTTCAAGGAACAGTATAGGAGCCTTCTTTCTTACCTTCATTTGATGGTTATTTTTCCTAATTTATTTATTTTTATTTATTTATTTTACATTTGTTAACCAGGAAAGTCCAACTGGATACATATCCATTTTCAGTGGTAACCCGGGGAGAAAAGCTCCAGAAATACAAGAATAATTTAACAAATGCAGTTAAAAATATAATACCAACAGTTCTGATAACAATTAATACAAAGAAAGATTGCAGGAGATAATAAGCTGAGAGAAAATTAGGGAGTAAGTTTGGGTAGTAAGGTGTACGGAGCAATATAATAACTGAGTAGAAATGCCAAAAGAAATGAGGAAGAGAAAAATAATAATAGCTAAAGTGTGACTCAAAATGTACCTCTGAAGAATTGTCTGGTAAAGTAAATAACTTCATTGTGTGATAAGCAGATTTCAAATAAATACTTCCTGTCCAGACCGTGTATCATTCACCGTAGGGGTAATCCGATGTAATCAAGAGTTGCTTCGGAAGTTTGCTGCTAAAAAGGGGGGCAAAAGCCTGGTTCTGGGCTACCATGATATTATCCAAGGCCTCTGGGAGCCTTCCTCCAAAGAAAATCATCCAGAGAAAAGGGAGAAGCATAAGGAAAACAAGAACTGGACCACTGACCAGAGATCTGATGTTGTCATTTTCATTCGTTCATTAACCTGCGGGTCTCTGTTCTGACTCTCTGAACCAAATTAGCCATTTCACTAGTTTGAGATTCAAAGCTTGAGTTTCTCCTCCCTACCCATAATACCTGTTTCCCCCAAAGTACCCCAGATCTCATTTGCCGTCGAACAAGCAGTGAGGTTTTGGTGATCTTCAGCTCCTCTTTTGAGTGCGTTTTTCTGCAGTGATTTTGAGATGCAAATTCTCTTCCTTGTCTATTACCTCTCTCCCTACCTTCTTTAGCTTTCTGTAGTAGACTTGTAGTTGTAATTCGGGTTTTCTGTCTGCTATAGCCCTTTCCCCCCTTCCTTCTCTTGCCTTTTCTCCAAAAAACAAAAAAACAAAGTCCTTTTTGTTATGTTTGAATCTAAGTTGGATAGGGCTCATAAGGGTTTAAGAAGTGGACTTTCTTTGGGCACAGGTCTCTCTTCTCTGATGCCCACAGCAAGTGTGTCTGTTGCTTAGGACCTTCTCATTTGAGCAGTGACTGTTCTGTCTGTACAGGCTTCCACCTGCAAGCTTTGGCAGATTGTCAAAACAAATTTATTATCAAGGGGTACTGCCTTCTTCCTCCCTTTCTTCTCTTCCTTCTTCTTCAGGGGGTTCAAACCCCATCTAGAAAGCATAAAGAGGCCCAGGAATCAAGAAAATGTTCTCCAAACCAGTCTCCCTCTTCTCAGCCAGAGCCTGCTAAAAAAGGCGCCAAAACCATTGGAACTGAAGGCTTTGGAACCTTCTCCTTCAGTTCCGACCTCAGTTCCTAGTTTGGGGACAAGTGTTTTGGCTCAGAGATCTCCACTGTAGGAGACCTCTCCACAAAGGACTCCCAGACCTGCTTCCACCTCCTCCTCCATCAGGTCTTCTCAGACCCTATTGGATAAGGATGTTGGTAGATTGATGAGGCAATTTCTTGAAGCACAGATTCATATGGTGATTTTGCCTGCTCCATCCCCCTTTGGATCCATGAAGCTTTCCCCATTCCATCACGTCTCCTTCTCTGATCCAACTGTCAGTTTTGGAGTCATTGTTTCCATTGGTCCCGGGAACCAAGGTGTCTGAGCCGATAGTCATCACATCTTTGCCTCTGACTATCTCCCTGATGCAGTCGGCCCCAATAGTGTCAGTTCTGAGTGTGTCTCAGAGCCATAGTCTTGACATTGGTTCCAGGGGGATGACCCTGTCTGCCGTTGAGATCCGTTTTTCTGCCCCTCAGAAGTCCTTCTCCAGGAACCACCGTGGGAGTAAAAAGATGTTGTTCAAAAAATCTCAGGGTCCTTTTCGGGATTCTAAGGGAGAATTTTCTCCCAGAGGCAGAGGAGGAAATAACCAGAATGGTATACGCCACCCATGTGGGTGAGGGGAATCTGCAAAACCAAGGGTCTCGAGAGTCCTTTTCGAACAGACTCTTCCACCGCACCTGAACGGTTGTCTGGCTGCCTTACTCTGGAGGCAGTTGGGAGGTATTTCGCCTTGCACTCCAAAGCCTGGGAAGCCATCATAAACAACTGATGGGTGCTAAGGATCGTATGCAGAGGGATACTCTGTTCTTTTTTCAGAGACACCAAGACAAAAGTCTTCCCTCTCCGATGTCCCTCCATATCAGAGGGAGGATGCAGCCATACAAGTCACAAAATTGCTGCAAAATAGACTCATCCAGGAGGTCCCCCCTGATCATGTCGGATTGGGTGTTTACTCAAGGTTCTTTTTGGTACCCAGATAGACAGGGGACTTGAGACCAATTCTGGACCTGACATTATTAAACAAATCGGTAAAGAACATGAAGTTCAAGATGATCACATTTCAGTCCAGCCTACCTGTACTGAGGATGAACGACTGGATGTGCTCAATAGACCTGAAGGATGTGTACTACCACATCAAGATGGACAGGCGCTCCAGAAGATTTCTTCATTTCAGGCTGGGAACCAGTCAGTTTCAGTTCAGATCACTCGTTTGGTCTCACCACATGCCCCTAGGGTGTTCGCCAAATGCTTGGTGGTGGTTGCAGCTCATCTCAGGTTGCACGGATGCCAGATATTCCCCTGTCTGGATGACTGGCTCTTGTCCACTCCAACCAGGCATCATTTGATTCAGGCCAGGGATTACCTTTTCCAGCTGGGTCCATACCTTGGCATAACTCTCAACTCAGAGAAATCCTAGTTGGAACCAGTTCAGGTGATACATTTCATAGGGGCACGTCTGGACACAACAGATTCTCAGGCTTATCACACAGTGGATCGAGTATCAAGCCTACCGCTTCATGTCAGACAATTTCTAGCCATATCAAACCCTCCAGTAGGCTGATTCTCAGAACTCTCAGTTTTATATCAGCCACGATACCCTTTTTGCCCACAGAGCATCTTCACATGAGAATCTTACAATGGATGTTAGCGGTTCACTGGCCCTTGCATAGAAATCCTCTAAGCCTTCCCATCAAACTTTCCTGAGTATTCAAAGAATCTCTGCTATTGTGGCTTCACTCTGAAGACATTACTCAAGGATGACCCTTCATTCTTCCTTCCCCAGACGGGGTGGAGGGGCATTTTTTTGGGTCGGAAAGTTCAAGGCACGTGGACGCCCCAGGAGACCAACTTGCTTATCATTGTCTGCAATACAATGTGTCAGTGGTTTGGTACATCAACAAACAGGGAGGAATCAGGTCTTGACCCCTGTGTGGAGAAGCTATAAGAGTGTGGCAATGGGCGATCTCTGCCAACCACTTTCTAGTGGCAACGTACATTCTGGGAGAGTCCAACATCCTAATGGACAGGCTCAGCTGAATCCTACTGATGCCTCATGAGTGGTCTCTGAATCAAACATGATCTTCCAGAGATGTGGTCAACCCTGCTGCAACCTTTTTGCCTCCCCTCTCAACAACAAATGCAGCAGATACTTTGCCTTGATTCCTCCAGAGGTGCAGTCACAAAGGGATGCTCTAGTCCATGCTTGGCTTCCCTGTCTACTCTGTGCATTTCCCTCGTTGCCCTTAATTCCCATGTTTTTGCAGAAGGTGTTCAGGTTGAAGAGGAAGGTAATCCTCATTGCTCCCTTTTGGCCTTGACAAGTTTGGTTCACCTATCTTTGGTCTTATCTGATTTGCAATCCAGTGACACTAGATCCAGCTCAGGACCTTTTATCTCACCCTCACTTGGACTTTCAAGGCCTGAAACTGATGATGGCCAAACATCCCAGGCTTTCATCCCCTGTCCAGAAGATCTTGGTTTCTGCCCATAAATCTTCCATCAGTAAGATTTATAAGAGCAAGTGGAAAAGGTTTTCCATATGGACCCAACAGAAACAAATAGATCCTTTTACCATACCCATCCTGGTGGTGCAGGACTTTTTGGCTTCCCTTTTTAACGATGGGGCTAGTTTTTCCACCATCAAAGTTCAATCATCTGTGATTTTCAGTTTTCATTTGGGAGAGGACTCTTCTTTGTTAGCTTCATCAAAACTTTGTAAAGCTTTAATTAGGGGCACTTTTCTACTTCGCCCTCCCATTAAAGATCCTGCTCCCCTTTGAGATTTGACCGTTATGCTGCAGGCCCTGGTTTGTCCCCCTTTTGAACCAGTGGCCACAGTAGATTTAAAGTTTCTCTTATGGAAGATGCTTTTTCTGGTGACCATTACTTCAGCAGGAAGAATCTCTGAGTTACAAGTCCTTTCCTCCAAGTTCATGTATTTAATATTTCACAAAGACAGGGTAACCTTATGCACCAACCTGGCCTTGCTGCCTAAAGTTGCTACAGAAGCCAGTATCAATCACTCCATTAATCTTCTTGTTTTCTTCCTAAACTTTCAAAATAAGAGAGAATACACTCTCCATTTACTTGATGTGCGTAGACAATTATGTTTTTACTTAGACAAAACTAAGATTTTCATAACATCGGAACAATTGTTTATATCTTTTTCAGACACTAAAAAAGGTAAAGCAATTGCTAAGACCTCTTTGGCGAGATGGTTAAAATACTGTAGCTCCCTTATTTATTGTTCTAAGAACATCCATGTACCTAGTCAGATTAAAGCTCACTCTACAAGGTCTGTGGCAACTTCTCAAACCTTTTGGTCAAGAGTATCTGTTGATGACATCTGTACAGCTGCTGCATGGTTTTAATCCTCACACATTCATTGCTCATTATAAATTGAACATTTCCAGGAATAGGAGTGCCTTTGGCTCTTCTTTGCTCCAGAATATCCTTCCATGAGGTCCACCCAGGGTTTCTGTAGCTGGGGACTGTGTTCCATAGGTTAATGAACAAATTAAGATATCATCACCAGATAAAGAAGTTATTTTCTTACCATAATGTTCCATCTGCGTTGTCTGTCTTCATTAACATTCCCCCAGGCTAAGACTGAGAGTAACGTGATGGATATCTTCATGGAACCACTGTGCCTATTTGAGCTCCTGTTGTCCTATCCTTTACTGTTGATTGTTTTTTGTCAGACAGTGGATAAATAGTGACAGCTAACTCAATCTGAGGTACTTTGGGAGAAAGAGGCATTATGGTTAGTGAGGAGGAGCTCGAGCTTCGAATCTCAAGTTAGTGAAATGGCCGAGTCAGTTCTGAGGATTGTAACCGAGACCCATAGGTTAGTGAAGACTGAAGATAGACAACACAGATGGAACATTATGGTAAGAACATAACTTCTTTGTTTCTGAGGTCTGGTGACTGTGTATGAGGTGTGGTGCTTTTACAGATCTAGGCTGCAGAGCTAGTTTTTTGCTGAGGTCTCAGACATAACTGATTTGCTGGAACCCACTCCATTTATTCCTCCCAGACTGACACATCCATGGCCCTTTTGACAGCCAAAGCTCCTTTTGTATCAGAGGTGTGCATCATAATTACATAAAGGGAAAATGAGATTCCTAAGATCTTTGTGATGATATTCCCAGCAACAGCAGTGAGGTTTCTGTTCCTTCACTGTGATCCAAGTCCTCAGAATGGCTGATTCTGATCATGGGAGGGACTAGGCACTAATAGCTAAGTAGGTGAAGCCAGAGGGCTTTCATGACTGAGACTCTTGCCCTGAGGGATCAGCCACAACTCAGTCTGGCGACACTCTCCCCCTAAGACCTCCTTATCCTCCCTCTTCCAAGCCTGCCCCCACTTTTCTTAACAAATGGGAGGTAGTCACTTAGGGTAAATAGGTGCTAAGCACAGTAATAAGTGGATGCATTAGAACAAAAACACTTGTCCATCTATCTACTTACCTGAATAAACTACTTGAAACTTCAACAAGACATATTTATTCCTTCCACAGGGAGGGTATCAGAAAGAGAGTCTCCTAGATCTGCTAGCTAAAATGATTATATCTGGAATAATCCTTTGTACTTTAATTCCCTATACTTTGGGAAGCTGCAGTACTGAATATCACAATGAACATAGTACAGTTTTACTAGGAACTTTTCAAAAATGTAGATGCTGAAGCAGTTTCAATGCTGCACTCCAAGCTTCCTCCATCCCCTGCTTCATTTAACCTGGTATGACCTTGAAGTTGGCACGGTGACCTCATTTTACTTGCCTGTTTTAACCTACCAGGCCCTCAGCCCTTGTTTGTTAGCCTTTTTCTTGAAGTTTTGGAATTGGGGTGGATCTCTGCTAGAGGCGGAGGTTCTACCTGATCCACCTTGCTCTGGGGCTGGGGAGCTTTCCTACCTGGTTTTACCAGGGCAAGAAAGATCTAAAGATGGTGTCAAATGATGAACCCTTTAAAATATCAATGTGCTCATGTTAGAGTGAAGGCTTTGGCTGAATCCTGGAGGGGTGATGGACCTTTGGAAGACTGGATGATTGTTGGCTACCTGCAGACAGGATGTCTCAAAAGTGAAGACTGTAATTGTTAAACTCCTCAAGCAGCTATGTTTGCAGTAAGTTCCTAACACAAGTGTATTTTCTGTTCATCTAAAACACTGTGGGTTGATGTTGTTGCATTGCTTTCTGCCACATCTTTTTGGCAGTTTTAGTAAAGTCATGTACAATCAACTCTTAATGAGCTATGTCTGAAAATATTTAAAATGTGCAAGTTTTCATAACTATTGCTGTGGGCATATGTAAATTAATATCTTCCTTTACCTTTGGCCAGAAGTCAGATACCCTGTGCGGCTTTCTTTCTTTGTCTGTATCCTGGTGCCTGTCACTCATGGATATTTTCTTTTATTCAGTGAAATACTTAATGCTAATAGTGAAAAAATCTGCCATTCCAAACAAAGTATTGCATCTTTATTTATAACAATGCTTTAGAAGTAAAGTCTGTCAGACTTTGTATTTTCAACACGTATTTAGAATACGGAACTAAACTGCCTTGTACCACAATCAGTAAGTGAGTTATTAGCATTTTTACTAAAATATGCAGATTTCCATAACCATTGATAGAGTCAAATGTTAGTATCTTTAATTTCTATATCTTAGAGGAATGGATTGTCTGAAGCTTTCTTTCACATACCCTCTTTCACAACCTTGTGTCAAACAGTCATAGTTTGTTCTTTGTGCCAATGAAATATTAATGCAGATGGTATGTCACTGTACTAAATAAAGTATTATAATTTCATTTTTGCTAATGCCGTTAACTCTATAGTTTCACAAGACTTTTGTCATCACATATTTGGCATTCTGACCCAAACTGCAATATGAGACATTCCATCAACTCCATCAGTGAGGGATTAACAGAACGATAAATTATGTGGATTTCCATAATATTTACCTTACACAAATATTGACACCTTTGTTTCAGAGATCCCATGCAGTTTTCTTTCAGACATATGTATCCTCTCTACAATATTACGGTGGGTAAGACCCCCCTTCAAGTCATTGCTAGTTACAGGTCCCCCTCCATGAACCAAGATGCTCATGCGGCTTATTTGGCTTTACTTGAGGTAATCAAAAAAACAAAATACAACCCAACACTCTTATCATGGGGGATTTTAACGTACAATTAAACGAAGGTACGATTTTGCTTTTCATTACTTCGGTAGGCGCTTTAACTACAAAATGTCGTCGGATACGGTTCCGGCTACCGGAGTTCACAAACATCGCAAGGATAAAGACAGGCCTCCGAGGTCCAAATCTGATGATAGAGCACAAGCGGAGCCAGCTTCAGGTTCGGCCGTCGTCAGTGAGGCGCTTTTGCAGCCCCTGTCGTCGGCCATTTCAGAACCGATGGCCGAAACGGACTGTCATGAGGAGCCAACCAGGCCTTTAAATATCTCTATTGCAGGACCTTCGGACAATGCTCCTTCGGATGGGTCCGTAGCCGCTGTGCAGGTACCGGCTTCCGAAGGGGTTTTCAGGCCTACTCAGCTTCTAATAAAGGCAAAGCCAAAGACAAAGGCAAAGACTCCTTCTAAATCAAAGACTGCAACACAGGCCTCTTCTGAACCGGCTCCCAAGTCACAGAAACAGTTACTCAAGGTGGCGGAGGATTTACTTACTATGATTAGGGGTTCACATCCCCCTCCAGATAAAAGGCCAAGGCAGGATGTTTATTATGATTCCTCTGATCAGGCTTCTGTTTCTTCAGTTTCTTCTTCTGACCAGGAATATTCTTTCCCTCCTTATGAGGATTCTGATGCTGAGGAATCCATTCCTTTAGCTTCTCCCCCTGAGGATTTCTCTTTTGGGGAAACTTTGCATGAAATGAGGGAACATTTCCACTGGGAAGGACAGGAGTATTTGGAATCTAAAAAAAGACTAAGGGATTTTCTTCTTCTCCCCCAACATTGACCCCTGGCTATTCCTCCTGTTTTGGATATTGTGGATGATGCTTTTTCGGAAGCTAACTTAACCCCTGACTCTTTTCCTCCTGCTCCTGTCAAGCCTGATAGATATTACAGGGTTCCTGATTCCCACCAGTTTTTATACAAGAACCCTACTGCTGACCCTGAAACCATTTCTCAGGGTCCTAAGGGAGTTAAGGCCGCTTCTGCCAAAAATCCCATTCCCACTGAAAAGGATTCTAGATCTTTAGAAAGATGGGGCAAAAAAGTGTACACTTCTGCTACTTTGTCCATTAGGGCTTTAAACTGCCAGTTTCATATGCTGAAATACCAGCAATTTCTCTTGTCTTTTTTAAAAAAAAAAAAGCTTACTTCCATTTCTGCCTGTGCAGATGATAAGGAATTACATGACTTATTGCATGCCACTGAGTAAGTTGGGAAGCATGGTTTACACTGTGGATTTGATGCCTTGGAGGCTTCTTGTAGGGCTGCTGCCTCCGGTACAGTCATTAGAAGGCATGCATGGCTAAAAGAACAAAATTTGCCAGAGCAAGTAAAAGCTAAATTATTGGATGCTCCTGTTCAGCATAATGTTTTGTTTGGATCAAAAGCTGAAGAGGTGATTAAAAAGATGGAGGATAAGGCGAAATCCATGCAAACAGTTAAAGATTTCTTACAAGTACAGCCACCAAGATTTAGCAGAAATTGGCCTTCTAAAAATTGGTCCTTTCCCACTTCAGACAGGCCTCAGAGGGGTAGATATAGACGCTCCAGAGGAAGGCCTCAAACACAAGGTTCTTATAGACCAAGACAGTGGACTGCTTCCACCCCTAGGGGAGGAGAGGACAGGTCACAAACTCATAGGAAACAAACTCAATGACTCCCTCTGTTGGGCTGCAGAAACTTCTTGCCTGGAAGCCCCTCTCGGAGGAAAACTCTCTTTTTTATCAAAATTGGACTCCTATAACCCAAGACAAGTGGGTTCTGGATGTGGTTTTAAGAGGTTACAAATTCCATTTTCATACCCTGCCAAGGCCAAGTGGATGGCCAGACCTTCCAAAACATCAGTGGACAGAGGCCTTAAATCAGGTGGAAGCTCTTTTGGCTATGAAAGCCATAGAACTGGTTCCACTTTCAGAGATGGGACAAGGTTTTTACTCAAGGCTGTTTCTAGTCCCCAGGAAGCAAAACTCATGGAGACCCATTCTGGATCTGTCAGTCTTGAACACCTTTCTAGAGATTCCAAGATTCAAGATGCTTACTCTACAGCAGCTACTTCCAATGCTGTCCAAAGATGCTTGGATGGTAACTTTGGATTTAAAGGAGGCAAATCTACACATTCCCATCAGGCAGGAACGCAGAAAATACCTCAGGTTCAAGGCCGGATTGAGGCACTTTCAATTCTCTGCGCTGCCCTTTGGATTGTCTACTGCACCCAGGGTCTTCACCAAATGCCTGGCTCCAGTAGTAGCTTATTGCAGACTCAAGGGAATTCAAATTTACCCTTATCTGAACGATTGTCTAATTCAGGCAGACAGCAAGGATGTCTTACTCCAGCATCTAGAATTTGTTCAGAACCTCCTCAAGTTCCTGGGATTCTCTGTAAACATAAAAAAGTCAAATTTGACACCCTCACAACAGATAACTTTTCTGGGTGATCTTCTAAACACCACAACCCAGATGGCATTTCTGACATCCGAAAAACAATTACAGCTGGCTTCAACTTTTAAAACCTTGGCAACTTTAACTCCGCTATCTACAAGGAGATTCCTGCAGGCTTTGGGTTACATGGCCTCCTGCAGCCTTCTCGTACCATACGCAAGACTACACATGAGGAAAATACAGTGGTACCTAAAAAGTGTATGGTCTCAGCATTGCCACAGTTTAGACATACTGATCTCCGTCCTGCCTTGCCTTCAAAAGGAATTTCGTTGGTGGTCAAGGGCATGTACTCTAAAGAAAGGGAAACCCTTCTGTCTGCCTCCTGCCACTCAGATTCTAACCACGGACGCCTCGGATTATGCTTGGGGAGCCCATTTTCAGGGCAACTGTCTGCAGGGCCTTTGGACAAAGGATCAGAAGCACCTGCATATCAATTTAAAGGAAATGTTAGCCGTTCAGGAAGCTCTGCTGGCCTTCAGGAATCTTCTACATCCAGGACAACTTCTAATACAGACAACACCACAGTTATGTGGTACATAAACAAGCAAGGGGGATCTCATTCCTACCCCCTTTGCAGACTAGCCATGGCTCTATGGAACACAGCTCTAGCTTGCAATCTGGACCTTCAAGCTCAGTTTCTACCAGGGAAGCTAAACTTCCTGGCAGACAGTCTGAGCAGAAACCTTTCGGATCCACACGAGTGGATACTGGACACCAAAATATTCAGGATGATAACAGCAGTCTGGGGATGTCCTCACATAGACCTCTTTGCATCCCATCTCAATCATCAGCTACAGCATTTTTACACCAGGACTTTCCACAAAGAAGCTTGGAAAGTGGATGCCCTATCATTCAGTTGGAGGAACCTCTCAGGATATGCCTTTCCGCCTCTTCCTCTTCTTCCACGGGTATTATTAAAGATAAAACAGGACAAGCCCAGGATGATAATCTTGCTGGCCCCAAATTGGCCTCGACAGTTTTGGTACCGAACTCTAAAAAAACCTATGTCTAGATCCCCCCTGGGTTTTACCTCAGTCTCCGAACCTTCTGTCCCAACATCAGGGTCAGGTTCTACACTCTCATGTCAGAACTCTCAGCCTGGCGGCCTGGTTAATCCAGGGCCTTTGATTTCTTCTTTCCTTCCCAAGCAGGTTATGGATGTCATTTTAGAAGCCAGACGTCCTAGCACTAGAAAATCTTATACAGGAAAATGGAAAAGATTTTGCTCCTGGATGCAGGCTCAGGATTCTGATCCTCTTCTTCCGAACATTTCTTTAATTTTACTTTACCTGACAGACCTCTTACATAAGGGTCTCTCTTTCTCTTCCATTAAGATACACGCCTCTGCTATTTCTGCTCATTATACTACAGACCCTCCAATCTTTTCCCACCAGCTCATGAGACAGTTTCTCAGAGGAGCTAAGAACTTAAGACCTCCTAGATCTCCTCCCATTCCTGCTTGGGATCTCAACTATGTTTTGGAAAAACTAACCTTGCCTCCTTTTGAGCCTGCTGCCTCTCCTGACATCAAGTTTTTATCTTGGAAGACAGCTATTCTGTTAGCCCTAACCTCTGCCAGGAGAGTTTCAGAGTTACAAGCTCTTATGGCTGTGGAACCTTATATTATTTTTCATCAAGACAGAGTGTCTTTGAGGACTAATCCTACCTTCATGCCTAAGGTGGTTTCCAAAGTGGCTTTAAATCAAACTATCCACTTGCCAACTTTTTTCCCCACTCCTCAAAATAAAGGGGAAAGGATCTTACATTCCTTGGATGTACACAACTATGTTTTTACCTGGACAGAACCAAGGACATCAGAAAATCAGAACAATTGTTTGTTTCTTATGCTTCAAGTTCCCAAGGTAAAGCCATTTCAAAACAGACCATTTCTAAATGGATTGCTCATGGAATCAGATTTTGTTATTCTCACCATGGAAAGCAAATCCCAGGAAGTATACGGACTCATTCCACCAGAGCTGCTGCCACTTCTGCGGCCTTTTCTCTACTCTAAGTCTAGGGCGGGCTTTGCCTCTGCAGTCTTGCAGGGCCTTTTAGCCGCCCCTTCTTCTTTATGACCACCTCCCTTTCTTTCAGCTTTGGGATTCTACCCTACAGTCATGACTGCAACAGTGAAACACGATGAACATAGTACAGTTGTGTACACCTACCGTAAATGTAGATGTTCGAGTGTCTTCATTGTTGCAGTCTGGGTTTCCCTCCCTCCTGTCCCCTCTTATTTTTACTTTTGTGTGGTTACTTTTTTCACCATTCTTCTGAGGTGTATTTGCAAAGGATATGGGACCTTTCTCATTCTGGGACTCCTGACATCTGGGGCAAGAAAAACTGGAGAAGATGGCATCGGCTGTCAGCTTTGTACTCCTGGCGCTCTGACGTCAAGGAGCATGGTTGAACAGCCGACGCCGGACCCAGACTTTGGAATTCTGGCTGACCGAGGACTGCCTGCCGGCAGGGGAGAACCCTACAGTCATGACTGCAACAGTGAAGACACTTGAACATCTACATTTATGGTAGGTGTACACAACTGTACTATTTAGAAACTTCACCAAAGCCAACTATACCCTCCTAGGGGTTGTCATAAATGATTTCCAAGCCCCAGTCCCCACAGATAGTCTTGGCAACTATACTAAAGTATACTCTGATGCCCTGTACCAACACCTATACAAATGTATAGACTTGGCTGTGCTGGATATGACCAAAGTAAGAGTCTCAAGAAAAAAACAAGCCACCCTGGTGGGCATCTTGCATAAATAAACTGTGCAACAAGTGTAAGAAGCTCCTGTCTAAGAATACCAAAGGGAGGTCCCAGCACTGGAAAAGTACAAAAAAAATTTAGCAAACACAACTAAGGATAACCATAAGGCTTTCTTTAGCTACATCCATTGCCTAAAAGGTAAGACCCAAACATGTGCTGAACTAGTGGGAGATGATATCACGCACACTGATTCTGCAGAAATTGCTAACCTACTAACGGACAGGTATGGTGAAAATTTCTCCCCTCCAGACATATTACAAACTGTACCTTCAACAGCTGCCCCACCCTATATCTTAAGAACAGGTCATCAAAGCTTTGTCTAAGGCAAAAAACACAGCCTCTGTGGTTCCTGATGGCATCCCAGGCTGCATTCTAAGCAAACTAAAACAGGAATTAGCAACCCCCTTAGGCACCCTATTTAACCACAACTTGAATACAGGATTTGTCCCAGCTGAATGGAAAACCGCAGCTGTTATCCCCCTCCACAAGGGCGGCTTAGCAACGGAACAGAGGAATTATAGACCCATAGACCTTACCAGCCTTATCTGCAAGGCTCTGGAACGTATCATCATGGACCTCACGAATAAAGGTATAGGTGACCTCCAAACTCTTGATCCAACCCAGTCCAACTTTATAAGGGGTCGATTGTTCCTGTTAAACCTAGTAGACTTCTTTGAAAATGTGACCAGGGCCATAGATGAGGGCTGATCTGTGCACACAGCATATCTGGACTTGACAAAGGCCTTAGACACAATCCCCCATTCAGGCATTAGCCCCCTTCGCTGTTAGGTGGGTTGCAAATTGGCTCACTAACCATACAGATGCTATCAGAGTGGGTGACTCCACCTCAGCCAGCAGACTTGACACTAGTGGGATTCCACAAGGATCAGTACTGGACCCCCTTTTGTTTGGTATTTATTTCTCAGAAGTTCAGGCCAAAACAAAGGTGATGTGGCTGACCAAGTTTGCTGACGACTGTAAACTTGGTGCAGTCGTTGACTCCCCAAATTGTCAATGTACTGCAAGAGGGGCTTACACAGACCAACGATTGATGCCAAAGCCAAACTAAATGCAGAAAAATGCTTCATGATCACACATTTGATTAGCAAAGGCATAGCTTCAAGAGAAAAAGAGGTTATAACCTCCTATAACCATTATCAGGCCCATAACTGAATATAATGCCCCCTTTGGTATGTACCTTACCAGGCACCTGCAGCAACTCCCCAGAGATTTTTAACTAAGAAGATCTAGTGTCTTCAGCACATGCCTTATACAGACAGACTGAAGTCTTTGTCACTGTATATAGTCTGCTTAGGGGAGACTTGTGCCTGGCTTACAGAGCAATCTCTGACCCCAACCTGATGCAGTTGCACATCTGTAAGTCAAATGGGACTAGAAGTAAATGCTCCAGCGACCTAAATCTGGCCTGCCATTTCAATAGGACATGCTGGAGAGAAATGCCATCTCACAGAGGTTGCCACCTCTCTGGAATAGGCTACCAATTCATGTTAAGCAGAGCACCTCTATCAAAAGGAGCCTGGATGAATGGATGGGAAACCGCAAATTCTTGCTGGGAATAGCTCCCATATCTCTCTTGGGTGTGGGCAGTCATGGCTAAAAATAATCTTTGGCATTAGCTAGACTTTTTTTCTTGAAATATAATGGGTGTAATAGGCTAGGCTAGGCTTAAAACGACCCTCGGGCCAATAGCCTAGTAACCTCCTATGAACTTGTATATACCCTCGTAGCTGGCACACCTACAGTTTTCTTTTTTCTAGTGAAAT
Source organism: Protopterus annectens (assembly GCF_019279795.1). Classification (NCBI taxonomy): domain Eukaryota; kingdom Metazoa; phylum Chordata; order Ceratodontiformes; family Protopteridae; genus Protopterus; species Protopterus annectens. Next base: position 983,833,946 of record NC_056744.1, read on the forward strand.
TTAATGTAAATATGAAGACTAAGCTGCATTTTGTACATTATTCTATTTTTGTGCTAATGCTGGTCACTTCGTACCCATGTCCGAATGCATATGTAGTGTTGCGCATACAAGTTCAGCGGGTTTACTTCTGTATCCTGAAAAGCTACAATATTGAAGACCGGAAGATCAAGATGAGAAGGATGATAGTCAAAATCACGAATATCGTAAGTATTCCCAAGGCAAGTAAACACTTGTCCACAGGGGGAATAATGCCTTTTCTCCACTGTAGTGCAATCCCAGAGTTGGTATATATAGTTATGGGAGGTGTGGGGGGGATAGTCTGGGGGGGATAGTCCCCCACCTAGGTTTATTTTAGGTGGTCCGTTGTGATTTACTGTTGTTTTGGGCAAGTATTCACTTGCCCTGGGAATACTTCAGCGATTCATGATTGTGAGTTTCTTCCTTCTCGTCTTGATCTTCCATTCTTCAGTATTTTGGTTTTTCGGGATATAGAAGTAGACCCCAATTCAGCTGCCAAAGAACTGCAGAATTATTTACCTATGTATATGTGTGTGTGTAAACTTATGTTTCTATACATATGTTCAGACACGTATCTTTATCTGTCTAATACCTATGGATTCAGAGTGTTTGATTATATATTTGTTGCATCAAATGTTTAGTTAGGAGAATTTTTTTGTTGAGCTGCCATTTCATGCAGGATACCTCCATTTGTTTTGCTGAATTGCTACAATGTAGGTAGTGGGATTTTGCTCTTTCACAGTTGATGTTCTTCGTGTTTCACTGTTGCAGTCATCACACTTGGGTTATCTGCCTGCAGATAGCCCTCAACCGGCCCGAATACCAGAGACTTAGTATTTCTGTGTCGGATGTTGTAGCTCCAGGACTGACGTCAGGTCATCGGGAATAAAAACAGGCAGCCGATGCCATTACATCAGTCATTCTTCCCGAAGAGCCCGAAGCAGAAGCAGTTCACATGTGCCGGTCAGCCACTACCTGAATTTTAATTTATGAATTGAATAATCCTGAAGTCTTCTAAAGCTAAGTACCCTGTTGGGGATCCTTTTTTCTTGCTCTAACCGATGTCAGAAAAAGTTAACAATTGTGTTGCCTGCGGAAAGCAAATACCTCACAGAGATTTTCATTCTTACTGCATCACCTGTTTAGGTCCAGACCATGATGTACCTCGCTGTCGGTTTTTGTGCCTTGTTTAACACCCGAACCAACTGTTGTCGGGCTGTCTTTGTCACTAAATTCTTCTGCTCTCGATCTCCGTATTCTGAAATGGCTTCGGTAAGCCATCTGACTACCGATATTCCAAAAAAGTAAGGATAAAGACAGAGACAGACCGCATGGGTCCAAAGCTGCCGCCGACGCTTCCGTTAAGCTAGTTGCCAGTCTGCCGGTACTCATTGAGGCACTTTCGTAGCCCCTGACAGCTGCTTCAATGGATTCGCAGGCCTCTACCGAGACCCATTCAGAGTCCGGTATGCTGCAAGACTCTGGAATCTGTGGATGTCTCTACCTTGGATGGGTCCAGAGCCGCTGTGCAGGCACCGGTTTCTGAGGTAGTTCTTCACTCAACCGATGTTTGACTCAAACTGACTTCTTTTTTAACCAAAACTACCAAGTTTCTTAGGCCCAGAATACACACTATGCCTAGAAAACCGATGACCAAAGTGCATGCACCTGCTCCCATGCCACAAAAACAAATGCTTAGAATGGCAGAAGACCTTATTACGCTGATAAGGGAAAATCAGCCTTCCCGTCCTAAGAGGAAAAGAGACTAGTCCCCTACAGCTTCTACAGACCAGGAGTCCAATGACTCTAAGATTTCTGATTATGAAGGCATGCCCTTATCTGCTTATGAGGATTCAGGTACAGAGGAATCCATTCCCTCTGCCTCCCCTCCAGAGGATTTTTCTTTTGGTGAAACCTTGCATACCTTAAGAGAGTATTTCCACTGGGAAAGCCAAGACTATCCTCAGTCCAAAAAGAAACTCAGATAATTCCTAGAGTTGCCTCAGCACAGGCCTTTGGTAATACCCCCTGTCCTGGATGTTGTTGATGATGTTTTTGTGGAATCCAGTCTTACTCCTGACACTTTGCCTCCTGCCCCTAGGAAACCAGACAGGTACTACAGAGTACCTGACACTCACAAATTTATTTTCAAGAATCCTACTGCTGACTCATAGATCATTTCCCAGGGGCCTAAAGGTATCAAGGCTACTACAGTCAAGAATCCCATCCCTTCGGACAGGGATTCCAGAGCTTTGGACAGATGGGGTAAGAAGGTATATACCTCTGCAACTCTTGATATTAGGACATTGAATTGTCAGTTTCACATGCTGAAGTACCAACAGCATATTATGGAACTTATTAAACAAAAATTGGCAACCTTTACAGACTGTGCAGAAAGTAAAGAATTGCAGGAGCTTTGCAGGACCTTATGCACTCTGCAAGCCAAGTCAGTAAGCATACTTTGCAGTGTGGCTTTGATGCCCTAGAAGCATCTTGCCAGGCAGCAGTCACTGGATCAGTACTGAGAAGACATGTTTGGCTGAAGGAGCAGACCTTGCCAGACCATGTCAAGTCAAAGTTACTAGACGCTCTTTTGAACAAGGACAGTTTGTTTGGCACCAAAGCAAAAGAGGTTCTTAAAAAGATGGAAGAAAAAGCTAAGTCTATGCAGACTGTTAAAGAATTCTTACAAGTGCAACCCCCTAGATTCAGTAGGCATTGCCCTTCCAAACACTGGTCCTTTCCAGCCCCCTCCAGGCCTTCTCAAACCAGACCCAGGGGAAACAGACCACCCAGACTACAGTCTCAGGGTATGCAGAGATCTAAGAAATGGAGTGCCCCACCCCTAAAGCAAGGAGTGGTAAGCCACCTCCTTACAGAAAAAACTCACAATGACATCTTTACTCCACTCCCCAGCCCTGCCCATTTGCTTGTGCCCCTAGGAGGAAAACTTGCCCTTCATGCAAAAAATTGGATGTCCATCACACAGGACCGGTGGGTCCTCAACATTGTATCCCAGGGGTACAAATCTTATTTCCATTCACTGCCAACCCCAAGCGGGTTCCCAGACCTTCCTCCAAACCAGTGGGCAGAGGCTCAAAGCTAAGTATCTTTCCTGCTCAATATCAGAGCTATTCAGCCGGTTCCAGTAGAACAGAGGGGTCAGGGATTCTACTCCAGACTCTTCCTGGTACCCAGGAAAGAGGTCCCGTGGTGCCCAATCCTGTATCTTTCAATTCTCAACACCTTCCTGGTGGTACCAAAATTCAAAATGCTTACCCTGCAACAGCTTCTTCCTATGCTAGCCAAGGATGCCTGGTTAGTCACCCTAGACTTAAACGAAGCCTGTCTGCACATCCCCATAAGGGAGTCATGCAGGAAGTATCTACGTTTCAGGGCAGGATCTATGCATTATCAGTTCTCTGCACTTCCCTTTGGCTTATCTACTGCAGCCAGAGTTTTCACAAAATGCCTGGCTCCAGCCATTGCATACTGCAGGCAGAGAAATATCCAAATTTTCCCATACTTGGATGACTGCCCGATTCAGACGGACAGTCAGGAATTGCTGTTGCAACACCTGACATTTGTGAAACACCTTCTCACTTCCTTGGGGTACACCATCAACGAAAATAAATCAAAACTGGTACCCAGTCAAAAGATTGTATTCCTGGGAGCAAGCTTGGACAAAACATCCCAGATGGCATTCCTCACTTCAGGAAAAACAAGTCTATCTGATCTGACGGCCTACTTCAATCAAATGGCCACCAGAACCCAGCTATCCGCAAGAAAATACTGCAGGCCCTAGGGTTCATGGCCAATACTGCTAATTCCAAATGCAAGACTGCATATGAGGAAACTTCAATGGTACTTAAAAAGTCTTTGGTGCCAACATTCTCAGTCATTCCTATCATACCCTGTCTAAGGACAGAGTTCCTTTGGTGGGCAGAAGCATGCTACCACAACAAGGGACTGCCCTTTTCTCAACCCCACGTCACCCAGACCCTAACCACAGACGCATCAGACTATGCCCGGGGAGCACACATGGACGACAAATGCATTCAGGGCCACTGGAGCCCAAGTCAAATTCATCTGCACATCAACCAAAAAGAGATGCTAGCTGTGCAGAACGCCCTGACAGCTTTCAGATCCCTACTCTTTCCTGGTCAACTGCTAATAAAAACAGACTACACTACAGTTATGTGGTACATCAACAAGCAGGAGGGAACCCACTCCTACCAACTCTGCAGGTTAGCTGTGTCCCTGTAGCACACGGCCTTGGACATGCAAGTCCATCTGCAAGCTCAATTCTTGCCAGGCAAACAAAACTCACTGGCAGACGACTTAAGCAGAAATCTCCTAGACCCACACGAGTGGCAATTGGAGCCCAGCACCTTCAACTTTCTGATTCAGAAATGGGGGACCCTAGAAGTGGATCTCTTTGCTTCCCCCTACAACCACCAGCTCAGCAAATTCTGCACCAGGAATCCTCATAGTAGGCCTGGAAAGTGGATGCCCTATCTTTTCAGTGGGTAAATCTCTCAATCTATGCCTTTCCCCCTCAGCCCCTTCTCTCAAGAGTATTACTCAAGATAAGACAGGACAAACCAAGGACAATTCTGATTGCCCTGGATTGGCCACGCCAGCACTGATACCCACTCCTGCGCAGCCTGTCACCAGTGCCACCCTGGCACATAAACCAGAACCTAACCCTGCTCTCTCAGCAGGAGGGACAGATTTTGCATCCACAACTGCAAACCCTAAATCTTGCAGCCTGGCTTATTTCTTGAATTCTCCCCCAGCAACCCTAAGCAAGCAGGTGCTGGATGTCATTCTTGAAGCCAGTAGACCCAGTACAGGAAAATCCTATGCTGATAAGGGGAAAAGGTTCTGCTCCTAGATTCTATCTAAAGGAGAGGACACAACTCTGCCCTCCCTACCTCTATCCTGGATTACTTAGCAGATCTACTCCACAAAGGCCTGTCCTTCTCCTCTATTAAGATAAATGCCTCAGCCATTTTGGCTCATTTTAACACTGAGCCTCCTCTCCTCTCACACCCTCTTATCAAACAGTTCCTGAGGGGGCAGACAACTTAAGGCTACCAAGGAGAGCACCCACCCCTGCTTGGGACATTAACATTGTACTGGAAAAGCTCATGCTTCCTCCCTTTGAACCTGCTGCATCGGCAGACATAAAATTCAGCACTTGGAAAACAGCCTTGCTTCTGGCCATCACTTCAGCTAGAAGAGTGCCTTAGCTACAAGCACTTATGGCTGTGGAACCCTTCATTATTTTCCATGCTGACAGGGTTTCCCTCAGGACTAACCCTTCCTTCTTGCCTAAAGTGGTGTCCAGTGTGGCTCTAAACCAATCCATCCATTTGCCAACTTTCTTCCCTAATCCTCAAAATAAAGGGGAAAGGATCCTGCATTCCTTGGACATGTACAGACAGCTGAGATTCTACCTTGATAGGGCTAAGCCCTTCAGAAAATCTGACCAGTTACTAGTCAGCTTTGCAACAGGGGCAGAGGGCAAGGCCATTTCAAAAGAAACAGTTTCCAAATGGATAGCACACTGCATCCATTTCTGCTACAAGCACCATGGGAAACCAACTGCTCAGGGGGTCAGAACACATTCCACTGGTGGAACATCTACAGCATTTCTCAGGTGAATCCCTACCAGGGACATTCTGGAAGCTGCTACCTGGAGTTCAGTACACACCTTCACCAAGCATTACCACCTGCCTATATTTTTCAAATCCAGGGCAAGTTTTGCAACAGCAGTCCTACAAGGCATACTAGCCAGCCCTAACTCTTCTTGACTGCCTCCACCCTTCTTCAGCTTTGGGAATCCACCCAAGTGTGATGACTGCAACAATGAAACACGAAGAACATAGTACAGTTGTGTACATTTAGCATATATTTTGTCACCTCACAGTAAGACGTCCTGTTCGATTCTCAGGTAGAGCGTCTTTTGTGTGGAGACATGCGTGAATGGGCGTACCTTCGTTGAAGGTTGTGCGTCAGGGCCGGCAACTCGGCACGTAAAAATCTACTGCAAATCATTAGCGGACCGAAGTTCCGCTGTGGCGACCCCTAACTGGGAAAAGCCGAAAGACACAACAACAACAAGCATAAATGTAGATGTTTGAGTGTATTCACTGTTGCAGTCATGGTTTCCCTCCCTCCAGCCCTGTTTTTTCTCACTCTCTCTCCTCTCTGTGGCTATTACTCACCCCTTTCAGGGGTATTGGTATTTACTTTTTACTGGTGGTGTTTTCCCCACCATAACTTAGCTCCCTATTTGGGGGCTCCTGACATTTGGGGCAAGAAAAACTGATGTAATGGCGTTGACTGCCTGTTTTTATACCTCTGACGACCTGACGTCAGTCCTGGAGCAACAACATCAGACGCAGAAAATACTAAGTGTCTGGTATTCGGGTCTACTGAGGGCTACCTGCAGGCAGATAACCCAAGTGTGATGACTGCAACAGTGAATACACTCAAACATCTACATTTATGGTAAGTGTGTATATATATATATATATATATATATATATATATATATATATATATTTTTTTTTTTTTTTTTTCACACACACACACAGATGTTCTTCATGTTTCACTGTTGCAGTCATTACATTTGAGTTATCTGCCTGCAGGTAGCCCTCAGCCGGCCTGACTATCAAAGTCTTGGATTCCTGCGTTGGATACTGTCTCTTCTTCCATGACGTCAGGTCATCAGGGGTATAAAACATGCAGCTGACGCCATTACATTAGTCTTTCTTGCCGTGTGGGGCCCGAAGCAAAAGCAGTTTGCAAGTGTCGGTCGGCTGACTCCTGAAATTTTCATTTTCGACATTTAGAACCGAAGTCTTCAAAAAAGCCAAGACCCCGTTGGGGATCCTTTTTCTTGCTCTTAACCAATGTCAGTAAAAGTTAACAATTGTATTACCTGTGGAAAGCAAATACCTCATAAAGATTTTCATTCGTACTGCATTCCTTGCTTAGGCCCAGACCCCGACGTCCCTCACTGTCAGTTTTCTTTTTTATTCAACCCCCGGACTATTCATCGTTGGTTTCTTTTTGCAGCAAATTATTTTGGTACTCAGTTTAACTATCCAGAAATGGCTTCGGTAAGCCATTCGACTACCGACATTCCGAAAAAACGTAGAGATAAACTTAGAGACAGACCGCATAGGTCCAAAGCTGCCGACAATGCTTCCATTAAGCTAGTCACCAGTTCGCCAGTTCTCAGTGAGGTGCTTTTGCAGCCCCTGATACCCGCTACTTCAGATTCGTAGGCCTCTACTGAGACACATTCGGAGTTTGGTATGCCGCGAGATGCTTCTTTGACTATGGAACCTGCAGATGTCTCTACCTTGGATGGGTCCGGAGCCGCTGTGCAGGCACCGCCTTCTGAGGGTGTATTCAGGCCTACTGACTTGCATTTCAAACCAACGCCATCTTATTCTTCAAGGCCTAAAACTCGACCCACACCTAAAAAACCGACGTCCAAACTGCACGGTCAGGCCTATATGCCTAAAAAACAAATGATAAGAATAGCCGAAGACCTTATTACTTTAATTAGGGGAAGCCAGCTTTCACCTTGTAAGAGACCTAGAACTGATTTTCCTTCTGATCAGGATTCTCATATTTCTGTTTCTTCTGATTACCAGGATTTGCCCTTATCTACCTATGAGGATTCCATTCCCTCTGCTTCCCCTCCAGAAGATTTTTCTTTTGATGAAACCTTGCACACTCTTAGGGAGCATTTCCGTTGGAAAAGCCAGGATTACTCTGACTCCAAAAAGAGGCTTGGGGAATTCTTACTCCTCCCACTACACAGGCCTTTAGCTATCCCTCCTGTCCTGGACATTGTAGATGATGCCTTCTTGGAATCTAGCCTGGCCCCAGACACTTTACTTCCAGCTCCTAGGAAGCCTGACCGGTATTAACAGAGTACCTGACTCTCACAAGTTCCTCTTCAAGAATCCTACTGCAGATGCAGAGACCATTTCCCAAGGACCTAAAGGCATTAAAGTTACTACTGCCAAAAACCCTACCCCCTCTGATAGAGATTCCAGGGCTTTGGACAAATCGGGTAATAAGGGATACACTTCTGCTACTTTGGCCATTAGGGCCTTAAACTGCCAGTTTCATATGTTCAGTTATCAGCAACATATTATGAGACTACTTAAACAGAAAATGATGTTGATTTTTGACTGTGCTGAAAGTAAAGAATTACAGGATTTAATGCATTCTACTGAACAAGTTGGTAAACATACTTTGCAATGTGGTTTTGACTCTTTAGAAGCATCTTGCAGGGCTGCTGTCACTGGGTCTGTATTTAGAAGGCATGCTTGGCTTAAGGAGCAAACTTTGCCAGATCATGTTAAACCTAAATTACTGGATGTCCCCTTAAACCAAGACATTGTAGACGATGCCTTCTTGGAATCTAGCCTGGCCCCAGACACTTTACTTCCAGCTCCTAGGAAGCCTGACCGGTATTACAGAGTACCTGACTCTCACAAGTTCCTCTTCAAGAATCCTACTGCAGATGCAGAGACCATTTCCCAAGGACCTAAAGGCATTAAAGTTACTACTGCCAAAAACCCTACCCCCTCTGATAGAGATTCCAGGGCTTTGGACAAATCGGGTAATAAGAGATACACTTCTGCTACTTTGGCCATTAGGGCCTTAAACTGCCAGTTTCATATGTTCAGTTATCAGCAACATATTATGAGACTACTTAAACAGAAAATGATGTTGATTTTTGACTGTGCTGAAAGTAAAGAATTACAGGATTTAATGCATTCTACTGAACAAGTTGGTAAACATACTTTGCAATGTGGTTTTGACTCTTTAGAAGCATCTTGCAGGGCTGCTGTCACTGGGTCTGTATTTAGAAGGCATGCTTGGCTTAAGGAGCAAACTTTGCCAGATCATGTTAAACCTAAATTACTGGATGTCCCCTTAAACCAAGACTGCCTGTTTGGCAACAAAGCAGAAGAAGCCCTTAAAAAGATGGAGGAAAAAGCTAAATCTGTGCAAACCGTTAAAGATTTCCTGCAAGTACAGCCTCCTAGATTTAGCAGGCATTGGCCTTCTAAGAATTGGTCCTTTCCTGTCTTTTCCAGGCCTTCTCAGTCCAAACCCAGGAACAGCAGACCACCTAGGCTACAGTCTCAAGGTACTCACAGGCCTAAGCAGTGGGGGCTCCCACTTCCAAAGCTGGAAGTAGTAAGACACCCCCCTATGGAAAAATGTCACAATGACTTAACCTTAAACCTTCCAAGCCCTGCTCAACTGCCTGCTCCCTTAGGGGGAAAGATTGCCCTGCATGCAAAAAACTGGGAACTCATTACCCAGGACAAATGGGTTTTAAATATAGTTTTCCAAGGATACAGATTCCACTTCCACACCTTACCAACCCCAAATGGTTGGCCAGACCTACCCCCAAATCAGTGGGCAGAGGCTCAACAGCAGGTTCTCTCTCTTCTAAGTATCAGGGCTATTCAGCCTGTCCCAGCAGAAGAAAGGGGACAAGGTTTTTACTCAAGACTTTTCCTGGTATCCAGAAAAGACAGCTCCTGGCGTCCTATCCTGGACCTCTCTGTCCTTAAACACCTTTTTGGTAATCCCAAAATTCAGAATGCTAACACTTCAACAGCTGCTTCCTATGCTAGGCAAAGATGCCTGGTTGGCAACCCTAGAGTTAAAGGAAGCTTACCAGCACATAACAATAAGGAAATCTTGCAGGAAGTACCTACACTTCAGAGCAGGCTCCATTTGCTATCAGTTCTCTGCACTTCCCTTTGGCTTATCTACTGCACCCAGGGTATTCACAAAGTGTCTAGCTCCAGTCATTGCGTTTTGCAGGCAAAGAAATATTCAAATATACCCATACCTGGAAAGTTGTCTAATTCAGGCAGAAAGCCAGGACATGCTACTAAACCATCTGGCATTTGTAAAGAAACTTCTAACCTCACTGGGGTACACCATAAATGAAAAGAAATTTCATCTAGTACCCTGCCAACAAATTGTATTCCTGGGAGCAAGCTTGAACACAACTACCCAGATGGCTTACCTCACGCCAGAGAAATAAGATTTTTTTGACAGCCTACTTCAAACTACTGGCCACAAAGACCCAGCTGTCTGCAGGGAAAATCCTGCAAGCTCTGGGATTCATGGCCTCTTGCATTCTACTAATTCCATATGCAAGACTGAATATGAGGAAACTACAATGGTATCTAAAAAGCCTATGGTGTCAACAATCTCAGGACCTGGAATCAATGATTCCTATCAATCCTTGCATAAAGACAGAGTTACTTTGGTGGGCAGAGGCCTGCTACCACAACAGGGGACTCCCATTCACTCTACCCCCTGCCGCCCAAACCCTGACAACAGACGCATCAGACTATGTATGGGGGCTCACTTGGCAGGGCAGTGCATTCGGGGCAAATGGAACCTGTGTCAGATGCACCTGCATATCAATCAAAAAGAAATGTTATCTGTACAGAATTTCCTGACAGCCTTCAAGGACCACATTCTTCCAGGACAATTATTGGTAAAGACAGACAACACCACTGTTATTTGGTACATAAAGAATCAGGGGGGAACCCACTCGTATCCTCTCTGCAGACTAGCCATGGCTCTGTGGAACACAGCCTTGAGCTACCAAGTGCTCCTAGAAACTCAATTCCTGCCATGCAAACTAAATTCACTGGCAGACAGCCTAAGCAGATATCTCATGGACCCACACGAGTGGAAACTGGAACCAAAGATATTCAACCTTTTGAGAAACAAATGGGGGAATCCAGAGATAGAACTGTTTGCCTCCCCCTCAGAACTACCAATTGGACAAATTCTGCACAAGGACTTCCCACAGTCAAGCTTGGAAAGTGGATGCCCTGACCTTCACCTGGGAAAGCCTCTCAGTTTTTGCCTTTCCCCCTCTGCCTCTCCTCTCGAAAGTTCTGCTAAAGGTCAAACAGGACAAACCAAGGACAATACTGATTGCACCAGACTGACCATGCCAACACTAGTACCCCCTCTTGCGCAGTATTTCACTGCTGGAACCATGGCACCTGCCTCAGACCCCTTCCCTGCTGTCCCAGCAGGATGGCCAGATTCTGCACCCTCAACTTCAAACCCTGAACCTTGCAGCCTGGCTAATTCCTTGAGCTCTCCAATAACATCCCTCAGTAAGCAGATGCTAGATGTCATTCTAGAGGCAAGGAGGCCTAGTACTAGAAAATCCTATGCTGAAAAGTGGAAAAGATACTGTTTCTGGAGCCAGACTCAGGGGATGAGCACAACGGTGCCCAGCTTACCGCATATTCTTCAGTACTTGACAGAGATGCTCCACAAGGGCCTTTCCTTCTCGTCAATTAAAATTCATGCCTCTGCCATGTCAGCTTACTATAATATTGCACCACCCCTCTTCCCTCACCCCCTGCTAAAGCAATTCCTCAGAGGGGCCAAAAATTTAAGACCACCCAGGAGAGCCCCTACTCCAGCCTGGGACCTTAACTTTGCATTGAAAAAGCTCACTCTACCTCCTTTTGAGCCAGCTGCAACTGCAGAGTTGAAATTCCTTTCTTGGAAAACAGCCTTCCTTCTAGCCATCACTTCAGCAAGAAGAAGTGTCTGAATTACAGGTCCTCATGGCAGTAGAGCCATTCATCATCTTCCATGCAGAGAGGGTGTCCCTCAGGACCAATCCTTCCTTTATGCCCAAGGTGGTGTCTAGTGTGGCCCTTAATCAGTCCATTCATTTGCCTGCTTTTTTCCCAAATCCACAAAACAAAGGAGAACGAATACTGCACTCTTTGGATGTGCACAGGCAACTTAGATTTTATTTGGACAGGACTAAGCCTCTCAGAAAATCTGAACAGCTGCTAGTTGGCTTTGCTGCAGGGGCGGAGGGGAAGGCCATTTCAAAGCAAACCATTTCTAAGTGGATAGTCAATTGCATTAATTTCTGCTATAAGCACCATGGAAATCTACCCCACAGGGGATAAGATCACATTCCACCAGGGCTGCATCTACCTCTACAACCTTTCTCAGAGGTGTCCATACCAGGGGACTTCCTAGAAGCTGCTACCTGGAGCTCTGTACATACCTTCACCAAGCATTACCGCATGCCTATTTTTTCTAAATCCAGAGTTGGTTTTGCCACTGCAGTTTTGCAGGGCATAATAGCTGGTCCTAATGCTCTTTAGCTTCTGCTTTGGGAATCAACCGAAATGTAATGACTGCAACAGTGAAACACGAAGAACGTAGTACAGTTGTGTACACTTACCATAAATGCAGTTGTTCAAGTGTATTCACTGTTGCAGTCCTGGTTACCCTCCCTCCAGCCCCCCTGACTTCTCTTGGCTATACTTTTCTGCTTGCTTAGTGTATTTCAGCTTTCTGGTGTATTTGCTTTTTGTTGGAGTTGTAACCTAACATATAATTGCTTTCCATTATGGGTGCACCTGACATCTGGGCAAGAAAAACTGATGTAATGGCGTCAGCTGCATATTTTATACCCCTGACGACCTGACGTCATGGAAGAAGAGACAGCATCCGATGCAGGAATCCAAGACTTTGATATTCAGGCTGGCTGAGGGCTACCTGCAGGCAGATAACCCAAATGTAATGACTGCAACAGTGAATACACTCGAACATCTACATTTATGGTAAGTGTACATAACTGTACTGTATGTATAATATGGTGTATTTGTATGTATGTATATATATATATATATATATATATATATATATATATATATATATATATATATATACACACACACACACACACACACACATATGTATGTGTGTCTGTGTGTGTCTGTGTGTGTGTGTGTGTCATGGAAGTGAGCAAAGAGGAAGCTTGCTGTATTCCACACAGTAAAAGACTTCATGAAGAAAATCTGCTGCTGTTGACAAGACAAAAAATCATGGTGACTGTACTTATGAGTCAAATGGGTGTATACTCTAGGCTTCCATGTTTTGTGTCCAGCAATTTATTTTTGTATCTGATCTTCTAATTTGACTTGCTCATTAGTAAATATTAATGTATACTGAAAATGTTTTCTGCTGCATGTTTAGTCACACAGTTTGAACCTCAGGAAGACCTGAAGCCACTAAGTGGTTGAGGTTGTTATTTACTGTATCGTACAACATGATTGGCCCCAAAGGTGGAGTGATATCATTTGGTGATATTTATGCCTTTTGTGTTGATTGGAGTGTATACATATGACTGGCAGACATGAAAATGACAAGTTTCAATAAATAACATTTCTGAAAGCAAGGTAGAAGTAGGTGCATTTTTAACTTTTCTTATATTGTTCTGTAGATATGGTGCTTCATTCTATACTAGGACCAGCAGAAGATGAACTTAAAGTGAACTTTAGGTGGAGATGCAAACTACTCCTTTTTTTTATTGCAGTTCTGCAGTTTCTCCATATTACTACAACTGGCAAAAATAATTAATACAATTTCATTACTTTGCAAACTGCAGCTACTGTGCAACAAAACATTCACTTAGTTTGTCCTCCATCAGAAGATATTCATCTGAGTGACTTATGCATAATGAACATTTCTGGTAGCACTCTGATTTTCCCTCTTGCTGCCAAATGCCCTTTGTAGTTAGAATAAAACGATTTGTATGGCTCAGAATCTGCTTTTTCTTGATGACGTGAAGGATCAGTTTGTGGATGCTCCTTTTGATAATTTTTTTGCTGGAGTTCCCTACTAGTAGATGATAAAACAGCTTGAATAGAAGCATAAGACCATAGAGAATGTGAAACAGAGTTGCCATCCATTGATTCTGTAAGGTACTAAGAATTTTTCAGCTAAATACTGGCCTTACTGCCATAAAAATAAGCAAACTAGAAAGCCGTACTGCGGGGAAGTGATATTAGGGGAAAAAACATGCTTGAATAATCAAACCAGCTGTAATTTAAACAATGAGGATCAACCCATCTGTAATTGAAACAATGAGGATCAACCCATCAGAACAGACCTCACCACAATACCCATTATCTGTCCCCATCATCATCATCTTTTTCATCCTGCCTTTTCTCCACTCTGGAGGAAGGTTTACTTATTTTTAACATAAACGTTTTTAATGAGAACTGGTAAATTGGTTAGGTTTTTAAATTAGTACTAGACTAACTGCCTTTGTGGACAGTTTAAGCTTAGCCAGTTATCCCATGTGAGAATCAAACTCGGCACTTTGTGTGTATAATGTAAGTATCTTAACCATTATGCCAGTCTCCCATCCACTATAATTATATGTTCATATGTTAAATACTACGGTAGTTGGCCTTGCAGGCTATTTTAAGCCTTTCTAATTTTGCTTCAAAGGTGAGAATCAAACCTTGTGCGTTGTGTCTGTGAGTTAAACACCTTCACCATTATGCCAAATCCCAACTGTTTGAAATAATTTCAAGAGTCTGCACCATAAAATTGTCACACGAGTTTCTCGATGTAATCCAACATCTCCAAGATCAATTCACTTTACTGTATCCCTACTTCAGTGACTGCTCGACATTCATGCAATGCAGTCAGTATTTACAGCAGAAAAATGAAAGGATTATATTCAAAATTCTTTGTGATGTAAAAAATTAAGGTCATTGGAGAGGCCATATTAGATCTCATAACATGATAAAATTTTGATATTACAAGTTATAATTCAGGTTATTGACATTGTAGACTGTACTCCCTTCTCTTGATGCAGAATGCATATTTGACAATTGTGTATATGTATAATGCATATTTACATGTCCATTACTACAAGTTAATGGCAAATTTTTCAGCTGTGTGGAGTCTACATGTCCTCCCCACGGTTGGGTAGCGTTCGAAAGACATACATGCGTAAATGGGCGTGTCTTCGTTGAAGGTTGGGTGCCGAGCTGGCACCTTGGCGTTTCGTAAAAGAAAAATCTACTGCCAATCACTAGCAGACCAGAGTTCTGCTGTGGCGACCCCTTATCAGGAAAAAGCCAAAAGGCAAGACAGTCCAGTTTAATAGTAAATTGTGACAGCTAGGTTGAACCACCTTCTGTCTGTTGTCTGTCTTTCCCTTGCAGACCATCATTAATCTTGTACTTACACAGGTGGCATGACAGTTTGATGTTTGTCCATTGTTGTCATTTGTGCTGTTCAGTTCTTTTGACAGTCTGAATATTGCTGGTCCCTCATTTTCGCACAAGGGAAATTCATCTGCATAGTGGCTCGTGCTAGCAAGCATTTGTCATGTTTTGACATTTTGTTTCTGGATTCTGTAACTTAATAGTTTTCTTCAAGAAAGTTAGGAATCTTCTTTTGCACCTTGGGAGAATTAAGATTATGTCTCCACTGCCTGTATGTCAACAGGTGTGCTTTAGTAGGCTTGTAGTACCCTAAGATTACCACGCAAAGTGCTTGTTCTGTTTATGGCATAATCACAAATTAGACTCTTGTGAAATCTGTTTAAAATTCAACAGGACCATCCAGCACTTGAGAAATGCTTGAAATCCCTCAGGGAAAAAGTCTAAAGAAGAAACTGTTTATGTATACAAAGTTAGGAAAGTCAGAAAAAAATATAGAAAGTGACAAGAGAAGAATGAAAGAACAGAGACGGCAGAAAAGTTACTATTTATTAAAATGAGGCAGAGTGAGTGCTGTTCCTGTGAAGTCTGGTAGATTACTGAATAAAAACACTTAACCAGTAATTAAAGTTTTCTGTGGTTTCGTTGGTGTTATGTGTTGGATTTCGTTAAAAACTGAGGAGACTAGGGAGTCAGTTTCAGAATCTAGTTTAAAGAAATGCAAATTCTAGAAATCATCAGATGAGATCAACTGTATTTTGATATTTCCCAAAAACAGAGATCATATGCCAGTCAGCGGAGTATGTACCTTGTGGTACATACTTTAAATGTTCTTCTTTGCTGGTGCTTATATTAGAGTGGTCTTGAATAAATGTAGAGATGCAGGATATGGTAGATCCAGAGTGCATAACAGAAGGTATGCAAGGAGCCATTGCAGCCAAAGAGGCTTTACCCACTTTGGAGACTTTCAACAGCATTCCTTACTCCATTTTTGACTATAAACTATTTGCCCTGGATCATTTCAGTGTAATTTTGGAAATAAGTGGTACATGGACATACTTTGGTCTTCCTTGTGGAGAAGTAATATCCATGTTTAGAACTGAGACTTGGTAGTTTCCTTGGTAAGAGAAAATGAGAAAGATAAAGCCCTGAAACTGCAACCTGTAGGTCTGGGGCTGGACTACTGGACTAGGCATTGAATGATCTGATGGGAGGGAAGGTCTGAGAGGAGGTGATGAGGCAATGCCTGCTTGTCTTTCTTGGGGGGAGGGGGTCTTGCATATTTGTGGTGCACTTTACTTACAAAAGTCAACACTGGAGATCGTAGACCATACAGCTGCACTTGCTTCTAGGAGACAAGGCTTTCTGAGAGTTACGTGAGTAGCAAATGTAGGTGATATGTTCTCATTAAGATCGATAGCAGTCGAACCCTTAGTGTGATCTTGAATTGAACATGTGAGGTGGGAACCATCTAAGACTTAAGTGAAAAAGCCCTGATTCTCCAAGCAGTGTGATGGCTCCATTCCTGTCACTCAGCCTTCTCCCTTGAGAGGAGCAAGTGGGCCTTAAGGTTGTGATTTGGGCAAATGAGTAGGTGGTTTGATGGTCCTTGGGGATAAGGAACAGAAAGAAAATCAACAAAAAAAGTGCATATCTGTGATACCTTGGAACTTAACAGCTTTAACGTATCTAGGTCATATTTCTTTCTTTTCTTTTATTTTTTAAACAGAATTTTATACTGAGGCAAATTCAAAAGACACTACAAATGCTTTTTCGGTGGGTGAAGAAGGGTGGAAAAGTGACACTTAATTTCACAACTGATAAAATTGGTGACCACACTTGATCCCACTTACATTAGCAACCTGTAGAATTTAAGCATATGTAAAAGAAACAAGAGTAACTATTACCAAAATAATGCGTCTCACCCTCACTTTAATTAGATCCTGCTACCAGGTCGCCCTCATAATAGCTTCCTTCTGTTTGTGAGGTAAAAAAAAAAAAAAAATGGTGTCACAGTGGGGCCTGGAAGTGTTGTTTTCTGAGGAGGACTTTAGATCAATTGATCTACGGAGAATATCTGTCTATATCTATATCCATATAGAGATCTATCAATTTATCTGTTTATGGGTCTACTTCAGAAAACTGACAAGCCAAAAGACTGGATCCCAAAAGACTGAAAATTCAAAATACTGAACACATTTTTAATGCTGGGGCAAGCTCCCCCCCTGCACCCCTCATGTGGGGGGCTGTGCCCTCCACACCCCCTGCTAACTCTATATACCAACTCCAAGATCGCACAGCTGTGGAGAAGAGGCAGATTCCATCATTCAGCATTTTGAATTTTCAGTCTTTTGGGATTCATTCTTTTGCTTTTTCAGTCTTCTGAAGTAGACCCACATACATACATATACATGCATATGTCTTTTAACTCTGCTGAATGACCGTTTCATTTCTGGGTATTTCCCTCCCCTCCTGCTGTTCTTGGATCCCAGGTGAGAGGAAACACGACTGGTCTGAAGGTGATGGTACTTGATTGTTATTGGGAAAGTGTAGAAATTAGTTAAAAAAAAAGCTAGACTGTCACTTTTTCAGACTATTCTTATTCCAGGTCAGGAAAAAACTCTGGCAGATACTGTGAGTAGAAAAATAGCAGTCTCTCATGAATAGAAATTGGACAGAAAAGCTTTTCAGTTGAAACAGAAAGAAGTCATCAAAAAGTAGATCTGTTTGTCTCTCAGCTGTATCGACAGCATTTGATGTTTTACTCCAGAATCCTCTACAACAGTTGTTGAGCAATACCTTTTCTATTATTTAAAGTCTGAGACCACTGTTTGCAGTTTTTCTTTGTGCAAGCCAAAAGCTTTTGCTAAAAAAAAAAATCACTCTTATAGATTCATGCTGGTCAAGGCAACTGTAGTTCGCCTTTCTAGCACATATTTCATTGGCTCAACCAATGATGCTGCCTTTTATACCTAGTTGTCAAAAGAATGAGGAGTCTGAGTTCAGTATCCAGGTGTCATATCTCAACCCAATAACCTGCATTATCTGAGGTTAATACCAAAGAGATTTTTTTTTTCCTACAAAGGTGCTATCAAGTTTAAAATAAGTTGAAATGTGTACCACCAGAGAGCCTCATATCTCAGTTTGAGCCTTATTACTAGGACTGAGACTCTATGGGCAAGCCGAGCGTAGCACTCCTGGAAGCAAGCCTCTTTTTGCAGTGGCATTTAAAACCTTGCAGCTATGGGGTTCATCTTCAGTTAGTGATGTCTTGAGTACATGCCAGCCCTTTTCAGCTTGCAGTATGTAGCCAGGAAGAGGCACACCCTTCTCTTGAACCATGTTGAGGTTGTTGGATTCCAGTGTATAATTCCTGCCCTTCCTTTGGTTGATCATCTGGGGTTTGAGGCCAGTATCTCAGTGTCTAATCTCTTGAGCTGCTTGATTGCAGGTCAGGAAGGGATATTGGAGATCGAGACCAGTTCTCCCATGTTTTCCCCAGGCACAGCTTGGCCTTTTGACACAGGTTGGAAGAATGTCCTGTTGTCCTAGGTCAGTGCATTTAGAATTCAATGCCTGGACACTAGACAGCGCTAGGATCATTGTAAGACTTTATTCCCCCATGTTTCTGTGAACAAGTATGCTCACGCCTCTGCGGTGGAGTCCTTTCATCTAAACCTAATACACACGCATCACATTGTTAGTTTTGCTCAAGACCGTGCGGATGGTTACCCTTGGGACTACTGGGCGTTTTTTTCTGCCTCCTGTTCCGGGTCTTGTGAAGAGTCTGAAGACCCAGAAGCTACAGAGAGAACTCTATGTCTGTGTAGCTCTACCACCTAATTCCCATTTCTTTTATGACCTTGAGGCTCATGAGGTCCTCTGTGGACTAATATCTGTCTCATTCTCTTCCCACAGAAATATCTGAATATTTGTCTGGAATGGAAGAAGAAAGAGCCATGGATTATTCTTGTTATGGCACCAGCAATTAAGGAACCCATTATTGTACCCCAACTCTGCTGCTGTAGTCTGCAAGAAGGCCTTTACAGACCCCCCCCCCCCCATCTGATGCAGTGAGTTCTTTACTAGGTATCCTGAAATAAAAACTTCTGTGGAATTTTTTTTTCTTATGTCCAGTTTACTGCACTACCTCCAAACTGAGAGTCTAAAACTCTGGACAGGCATGGCAGGGAAGTATCCTCCTGTTCTGTAATGCATTTAGAACTCTGTCCTACTCAGCTGTCCTGGTCAGATTCCATTCCTTTTTAGTTAATCAAGCCATGAAAAAGATTGTCAGACCTCCTGAATATGAGTTCAGAGTGGTGATGGTGATGATGAAAACTGTCAATGGCTTTTGAATTGAGCTTTCACTTAGCCCGTAACAGTTTAGTCTGCATGGACATTGGAGTTAGTTCTGCAGTCTTGGAGGCATAAGTGAAAATGGTATAGGTACTGTTATCATTTCTCTGAGTGGAGCTCAGAAATGGCATTCTTACTGCCCAGTTTAAGGTGGATGCTCTTTCTGGTGAGGCCTTTCAAGACCTGGTGGATGACCTCTTGAATGGAAGCAGGCCTCACCACTGTTGGAGGACCATTATGACCCCCACCCCTGGCCATTATTTGCCATTTACGGTTTAATTTATAGCCAATACTAAAGGAAGAGAATGCTGCCTCACAGACAGGGAAAGGTGCTGAAACATGATATGGCCATACCTGGCTTCTTTCAACCAAGTTTCTGAAAAGGGTGACACCCTCCCTCAACCCTGTCAGCAGTTGTAACAGTGGTCGAGTGCTGTTCATTAGGGAAGCAGCTATCAGAGTTTGATTGCTTTAGATTGCCATCAACTAAGACCAATGGGTACTGGACTTTATTATGAGGGGCCATGTCAAAAAGTGTTTAGTTTGTCCTTCAGAAGCATTTCTAGTAATAGTTCATGACATCTTATAGCTCTTGGGATAGACCGCAACTCTCCTCCTGAAAGAAGTTGTAGAGGTTGCCTTATATGTAAGCATGGTGATTTTACTCCTGTCTTTTCCTTATTCCAGAGGTGATTAATAGTTTGTTTCATCTTGGACCTTAGCAGCTTCAGTCATTAAATCTATTGCATCCAGTTCCAGATGGTGACTCTCCATGGGGTCACACCTCTGCTATTTTTGGGGTATTTGGAAGGTGGTGTTTGATGTGTGGGGTGCCTTTTGACACATTCAGTATCTGAGGTCCACATGGGGGAGTTTTCTGGTTTGTGCTAGATGGACATCACTTGCAGCACAGACGTCTGAGCATTCTTCAGCATCCAGTGTTTACCATTAAGATAGTCATAGCAGCTGAAGCTTTGCAGCTGCAGGACATCCATGTGTTTCCCTGCTTAGAAGACTGGCTTCTGGTGGTCTGTATGAGGAACTGTTAGGTTGCTTTTCTGCATGGGCTCTTTCACGCTACATGTTCTCAACAGATTGATGAATGTTGAGAAGACATCATCGACACATTTCAGAGTATTGCCTTCATAGTCTTGGGGTTGGATATTCTCTAGTGCTTGTTCACTGTTGTCCATTACGCTGGCAGCCTGAACAAGGAAACATCATGTTATACAGGCTTGACCCATTGTGCTTATTTTGGGGTTGATGACAGCCATCATCATCACGTTGCTATTTTATTTAATCTTTCCTCCACTGCTCCATCATGTCTGTACCCACAGTTGACCTACTTTGTCCTAAGAAAGTGAGATAGTAAAGCAAGAGCCAGAGGTTTTAGCCATCATCCAGCTGGGGTTAGGAGATTTTTATACACTTCTAATGCCTCTCTTGGTTTTATGGCAAATGCAGTGCAGTGCTCACTGCTCTGGGCCCAGTGTGAATGCAAGCTTCCTCACGCCAGAGTAACTAGAGTGCTTGTAGATAACCCTCCCCAACTGTTAACAGGGAGCAGATCCTGGAGGTGATCACTAAGACCATAAATATAGCCTCAATGGGCCCCAACAATATCCTAGGATAACTTCTTAAAACTTAATAGCTTGAAACATGAATTGTGGTGACCATTTGAGTCACTTTTCAACTATAACCTCAAAGCAGGTTTTGTACCATAAGAATGGAGTATTGTAACAGTTATCCCACTTCACAAGGGTGGACCATCAACCGACTGCAGAAATTACAGACCTATTAGTCCAAGTCATCTAATATACAAAGCCATGGAACAAATTGTCATGGAAATGATTAACAAAGACAA
Source organism: Protopterus annectens (assembly GCF_019279795.1). Lineage (NCBI taxonomy): Eukaryota > Metazoa > Chordata > Ceratodontiformes > Protopteridae > Protopterus > Protopterus annectens. The sequence continues at coordinate 983,855,273 of NC_056744.1, forward strand.
AGGAACCTTCAGACACAAGACCCAAACCAGTTTGGCTTTGTCAAGGGACGTCCATGCCTACTAAACCTGTTGACTTCTTTGAGAATGACACCAAGGCAATGGATGAGGGTAAAATGCCGCATACCACCTACATGGACCTGGCTAAGGTATTCAGTACAATACCCCAATTGGGTGTAGTTGACAAACTCACCAAACTGGACATAAACGCTATGTAACTCACTGGATTGCCAGCTTGCACACAAGAAGGACCCAGGAAATAAGGATTGGTGATACCACCTCTGTCCTCTTGTCTCATACAGGTTAATTAGAGGCTATCTGCACGTGGCATACATGGCATCCTCTGATCCATCTCTGATGGACTCAGAACCACAATATCAAGGATTTAAATTTTGCTTGTGACATACATAAGACAAGTTGGTCAGACAGATATGTGTCTCAGAAGATACCCATGCTCTAGAACAGGCTCCCCATGCATGTGAAGCAGAGTCTTTCCCTAACTTTGTTTAAGAGTAGCCTTGACCAATGGATGAGAAATCAGAAATTTACCCTGGGTCTGAACACATGTCTCTGGCAGAGGACAGTAATGCTCAAACTAACATTAGCCCCCCCCCCCCCACACACACACACACACATAACCTCTAAAAACTTCCTAACGTACCCCATGCTAATAAATGCCTGTGACACATAGGGACACAATTGGGTTGGATTGCATGGCTTGACTTATAAATGCCCTGATGGTCATTAGCCTAATATATACCTATGAATATGTAAGATGGTACTGAGGGGCCTTTTGCCACTCTTGCAACAGAATGCTTGAATGTTGTCACCAGATATGTTGGACTACTTTTGTCAGATTGCTATTTGGAGTCCACACTGACGATTCCTCTGCTTCACTCTAGATAGGTCTAATTTCCTGAGATCTCTGATGAAGTCCATTTTTTTATGTTATGGACAAAAGCACTAAGTTTCATTAGATTGTCTTCTAATATATATACATATCTTGAGTTTTTTTAGTTTTACATTACAAGTGTTTTCAATTGGCACTGAAGTTTAATTCACCAAAACAATTTGCTTGTGGTGAATGGATGTGTGTTCTGTAGTGTTTGACTATCCGTACATTAAAGTGAACTGTGTGGTTACTAACCTTGTTATTGTATCAGGGAATGCAAATGCTTCCATCGCTGTTCTCATAAAATCCCAGCTTACTCTGTCGAATTCTTTATCTGCATCAGGACCCACAAACAACATTCTGCTTACCTTTGGATTGTTATTATTCTATTAATGTTGTCCAAAGTTTCCTTCCCTTCAACAGACAACACACTGATCCATATCTATCAGTTTTGGGAATACCTTTACCATTCTTTTAGCTAGTGTAAACATAAACACTTTGTAATCATGGTTTAAAATTGAAATGGGTCTATTTGAAGCTTAGCTTGATGGGGCTTTACCATCTTTAGGTGTTACAGCCAACATCTGCCAAGATATTGATGCTTCCCCTCCTTTTAAAATAGTGTTAAACAAAACCTTCCAGATCCTTATCACTTTCTTCCTTCATAACTTCCAACTTTCCACAGGAATACTATCTGTTCCTAGAGACTTTCCTCTACATTGATTATATATCTCCATTTTTATCTCATCTCCACCTATCTTCACTATTAATTGGTCAGCCTCATCTACCTCTAATCTTGGCATACTTAAACCTTCCATAAATATTTCCATTTGCACTTTTTCTTGATTTCCACATTATGATAAAAGGTTATTCTTCCCACCTATTGTACATGACAACTTTTTTGAATGCGTATTTTCAACTTTTGTGTTACATGCACACACTGTTTGGTACGGTAATATTGTCATCTCCATTTGAAGCCATGTCACATTTTTTCAAGAGTTTTTGTTTAAACGAAAGCCCTAAAATGAAAAACTAAATACATTTTCAGGACACCCCCATAACCTATTAACTTAGAATAAACGCACAGAACTATGTACATCTTCAAAAAATGAAGTTCATCTCTCCTGTTAAGAACAATTGCCCCAAATTGACAGCTGCAGCCAAAGTGCATGATGTAGCCATACTTTCTTATTTCTATTCCCCTCTCAGATGTGAAAAACAGCTTGTATGCTTTCAGAAAGCATTAAATTTTAGCCTTAAGAAAAAAGTGCACTGTCTATCTTTAAATAAAACTGAATTATGCAATGTTCCAGTAAATGCATTGATTAATTAAGGCTGCTAGTGAATCTGTTGTTATTCACTTTCAATAATTTAATACTTTATTTTTACTGAACTGCTTCCCCTTATGTGTTTACATTTTGCATTTCCCAAAAAAACAGTGCTCAGAACTCAAGATTATTTACTTGCACATGCAGCCAGCTCATTTCCATGGAAACATAAGAACAGAATGTACCAATGCCCTCAGCTGCCGACTTCTTAACTCTGACTGAACATTTGCTAAAGAAAGAAAAAAATATAAATTCCTTACATATACAACTAACTTAGCACTTACCATGGCATTCATCAGCTTGTGTTATTTTTCAAGCCTACTTGCTTACAGAAAACACCAGTTTTTAGATTAAGCCCAGGGCATTAATACAGACATTCACCTAAGCAGAAGTAAGAGAAAACATCTCAACTGTATATATAATATAGTCAGTGGTCTTTTACACCTCATCTCCCACCCCAGCAGCCCAGGATTACAGCATATTAACTTAAACTTGCTTTTGCCCAGACCGTATTCACTCTCGACATTGTAATGCCTTTATTTCTTAAAACTAAAACAAGTACTTGTTTACTTTAATATCTTAGCCACATATAACAATTACTGAAAAGACTCACCCTCATCCCCACATTAAGATACCTCTGACGGGTTGGGAGGGTGGCCTAATGGTTAAGGTGTTTGCCTTACAAACACAAAGTGCAGGGTTTGAGTCTCACAAGGGATAACTGGCTAGGCTTAAAATGGCTCGCAAGAGCGGTTACCCTAGTACTAATCTATGAACTTATCTATGAACCTATGAATTACATACTGCACAAATCTGCTTTACTGTACAAGGTAGATGCCAGATAAGCATCATCTCCCTTGGTGGCATGAAGAATAAATCCCTTAACAGTCCAGTCACATGATGACGCAGGCAGGAAAGATGGATGTGCCCATCCTGGGGGGGGCAGTGAAAGAAAGTACACACATACACATGGGACACACTGGTGCCTTAACCTCCCATATGGAGTACCAGATAGACAGTGCATAGTGCAGCCTGAAGGTAGACGGACTATCTTACTGATGTCAAGCCTATTGCAGAAGCAAAGGACCTAGCAGTGAGGGTGTCTATTGAGCATCCTAATCATTGAGCACTACCAATGTGCTTAGGGGCAGGGAACTAAAGGAAGAACACTACTCTGCAGTAGCATGATGCACACCGTATTTTGCTCTCTTTACTGGCCCCAAATGGATCAGGTAGCTTGGAAAGCAAAAGAAGGTTCAATAGGCCTGCAGAGAGAGAGAGAGAGAGAGAGATAGAGAGAGATCCTTGGGAGAGCTGAAGATCAGCTGTGAGTATCAGAAAAATTGGCAAAAAAAACAATAAGCATAATCTGGCACAGAGGATATAACTTTGTGACCCTCTGCCTATTCATATACCACCTGATGGACTAGTAGACTGAATGGTGACAGGTTATGGAAGATGCTTTTTCTCCAAGGCCTTCACAGCTGTGAAGATAGCTCAAACTTCCAACTGAATGGACTTCCAAGATGGCTACACAGTGATTAACAGTTTAATTTCAGCTCTCCCAGTGTGAAAAAAAAACTGGGAAATGAGAGCTAGGAATTCTGATAGCCAGTGTAAAGTTTGGTTACTAGTTAGTAAGCCCACTGTGTGTATGCCAGCAAAGAAGAAATTTAGAGAACCTGAAAGAAAATCAACTAGAAAAGGATAAGAGAAGACACTGATTGGGAAGAACCCTGCAGCTGTTCAGCAAAAATGCAGTTCAAACTCCAGCTTTGGTACAAGAGATGACTTCCAGTAATTTAGAGGAAGAAAGTAAATCAAATGTACTTAGAGATTATTAAAATAAATTAAACATTGAAGGAGTATATCAACTGAAATAACAAAAGGCTAGAAAAATAGAAAAAGTTTTAAATAGTTATTCAGATTAATTGATAAAACTGGAAAAGTCAGAGGTTGAAATGAAAAAAAAAGTCTGACTTCTCAAGAAGGGCTGTTTCAAAAAAATTGTAGAGTTAGAAGACAGAGCACACAGAGAAGACCTGAGATTTTCATCTGTTCCAGACAAACTGGAAGGAACAGACAGTGTTAATTTTAGGAAAGGACAAATAACCAACTAGACTGGTATTCCACAGCAGGTTTTGTTCATTGAAAGGGCACAATGAGTGTATGCTTCAAACCTGGCCAGGAGAAAGCAGCCAAGAACTGTGTTAGTAAAGACCCAATCATAGCAGCAGAAAGAGTTGATTCTGACAAAACTGTGGCAGAAGGTCAAAGTATTAATTGGAGACAGAGTATTTATGGAAAATGTTATTCACTGTACATAACGCATAAGGAAAGTAAATTCATCCCAGTAATCTAGGAATATCAGAAGGCTGGTGTGAGATTCATGCTGTTGTATCCAGCTGTCTTCAGAATATTTTTCCTGGAGGATCAAAGACCCTTTCTGATTCAGAAATGGCTACGAAGGAAATACAAAAGTTTATCCAACAAAAAGTAAACCATCAACTAGAGGGGAACTCTGTTTCTCATTCTTCTAACAATAAAGCTCATAGAGATGCGTCCAGTAAAACATTTTCCAGTGTTCCAAAGGGAAATGCTTGAGAGGCAGAAAAAAAGCACAGGAGTTGACACTGGAGTACTTGGAAATGAACCGGAGTGTGGTGTTGGGAGGTGGAGATGAACAGGAATAAGAACAGCAACACTGAAATTAGTGAATAAATGTGAGATTATAAAGCATCAGTTACATTTGTGAAGCATGGCTTTACAACGAAAGGTGGCTGAGAAAGATTAGAGTACTGTTGACTTTGTTAAAACAGTGGGTGAATGTGTAAAGCGTATGCCCCACTCTGTCAGTAACATTTAGGAGGGCATTAAAAGGAAAAAAAAACTTTAAGTAAAACGGTTTTGTTCTTAACAATATTTGTATAAATTTTTTTATGATATAAACTGAATGTTATACAGTAAAACATACCTCTTGATAAGGCTTTTGTTTTTGTATAAACATTCCATAAAGTTCTACAGTAGCTGGATAAAGGTAGGAAGCAATGCAGAACATTAAGCAACTGTTTTACCTCCAGTCCCTACATACAGCTGAAACTACCCCTCAAAGTAAACTGTTTTATAGTAAAAAAAAAACTACACAGTGGCAGGTTGTAAATATGAAACAGTTTTAAAAAGCATGAACTGGCATGGAAGGAGAAGGTACATCAGCAGCAGGACAAATCTTTCGTTACACAATTATGAGGACAGATTCTGAAATGACTTGCACCGTTCTTACCCCATGCATTGCAGATAGAAATCAGATTTCCGTTTTTTATACACTCATCTAATTAAGCTTATCCCATTGGGTGAGAGAGCTAGTGTACTTGGGGATACTCAATTGAGTTTTGCATCTGGCCATGCCAGTGTTATCAGAACAATTGATTTATGGAAATGTTTTTGGATGACTGTTTCCTTATTTGGAAAACTGACTTGCCTACTGTGAAGACTTCCATGGCATATATAAATTCAAATGACTTTAGGATTGTTTTTACATATTCATTTACATTTGTTTTTAAATTTTTTAGATGTAACACTGACTAAGATCCTTAATGGTAGTTTATGAAAAGGTTTGCTATATATCATAGTTTATAGAAATGCCTTACTATTGTCATCTGAAACATATAGTATGAAATATTCCTAAAGTGAAATTTTTATGACTGCAGAGACTTTGTAGTGACCCAGTTAATTTTGAAAAAGAGGTTGGTTCCTTGGCAAATAAATGAAACAGAGGGGTTACTAAATATCGGATGATGAAATTGGCATTAGAAGGGCTAAACAGGTTAGTAGAAATGAATTACTGGATGAAAAAAATGATTGGGAATGAATAGGTTCATAGGTTCATAGGTTTATACTAGGCTATCTGACCAAGGGCATTTATAAGCCTAGCCCAGAGTTTTGTGGCTTTCGCCACCCCTTTAGTTTGGAGGATACTATGCCCATTATTTTGCTGTGCCTCTGTCAAGCAGTGACACTGAGATAATCCCTGGGGTATATCTGCGATCTCCCATCCATTGGTCAAGATTTCTCATGAACAAAGCCAGCGAGGTGCTCTGCCTCACATGTACCAGGATTTTGTTCCACAGCATAGGGAGTCTCTGGGTGATGAATCTGTCCCTCCAGCATGTCCTATTAATAACCGTGTCAAGATTTAAGTCTCCCGCCCTTGTAGTTCTGAGGGATCTAGATTTTTTGAGGTGAAGCATGTTCATCAATTCTGGGTTGGACATGGCCTTGTATGTCAGGCACAGGTCACCTCTGAGCAGGCGGTGGCGACTGAATAGAGCTGGAGTTCCTTCAGTCGGGCAGCATAGGACATATTTTTGAGACCCTTTATCCTTTTGGTGAGGAATTTTTGGGGCCTTTCCAGTTGCTGCAGGTGTCATGTCAGATACATTCCGAATGGGGCATTGTACTCAATCATTGGTCTGATGAGCGATGAGTACAGGGGGACGATGACTTCCCTTGATCTAGATGTGAATCCCTTCATGATCAGGTGGGCAATGTAGAAGGTCTTCCTAACTACTTTGGCAACGTGAGTGTCAAACGAAAGGTTACTGTCAACCTGGGTCCCCAGATCCCTGATAACCTCTTCTGAGCTCAGTGGGTTGCCGCCTATATGGTAGCTAGGGGTAACCTTTTTTTTCCCAAAGGGTATGACTATGCATTTTTTGGCGTTTAACTTTAGGCCATGGCTCTGGCACCAGTTATCCGTTTCTATAAGACCCTTCTGAAGGATATCTGTGTCAGATGTGTTCTCAACTATGGCGCCCAATTTGCAGTCATCTGCAAATTTTGTCAGCCATAATCCTCCTGTGTTTGCTTGTACTTCTGAAAAGTAGATGCCGAACAGGAGTGGGCCCAGGACAGAGCCCTGTGGGACACCACTTGTGACAGGCTTTGAGTCTGACATGGCACCGGCAACTCTGACCCTGTGGGTTCTGTCACTTAGCCAGTTTGCAACCCATCTTGTGACGTATGGGTTTACATTTAAGCTGATGAGTTTTTCAATGATACCTGAGTGGGGTATTGTGTCGAAAGCCTTTGCCAGGTCAAGGTAGGCTGTGTGGACTGCCTTTCCCTCATCAATGGCCTTGGTGACTGTTTCGAAAAAGTCAACCAAGTTTAAAAGGCATGATCTGCCTTTGACAAAGCCAAACTGGGTCAGATCCAAAGTCTGCAAGTCCCCTATGTCTGTATTTATGAGTTCCATTATGATCCTCTCCATAGCTTTGCAGATCAGGCTTGTCAAGCTGATGGGATGGTAATTTCCAGGGTCAGTAGAGGCACCGCCTTTGTGAAGTGGGACCACAGTTGCCGTACGCCACTCCTTAGGCATGTATCCTGAGGTGAGGCTAAGATTAAACAGCTGCCCTAATTGTGGGTTTAATTCCTCATTGAGTTCGTGGAGCACACAACCGGGGACACCATCTGGTCCCATGGATGCTGTGTTTTTTGCCTTGGAAAGAGCAGTTCTCACCTGAGCGCTTGAGATGTTTGGGGGGTTACAATCCTCTGGTATAGATATCTCACCTTTTGAGGGGGGGGGAGATGTTTGCACTGAACCTGTCAGCCAGTATGTTGGCAATGTCTGTAGGTTCAGTAATTTTTACATCATTTTGAACTAATTCTGAGCATATCTGGGAATTTCCTCCCAGGTTTCTAACATAGCTAAAGAAGGCCTTATGATTGTCTTTTGAGTCCTTAGCGATTTTTCTCTCAAAATTTGCCTTGGATGATTTTATGAGAGCTCTTAGTTTTTTACTTATAATGATCAAAGGTGTTTTCCCTTTTAAGGATTTTGCTCTATCTTGTAGTAGCTTCCTCCTTTTGTTGTAGAGTTTGTTTATGGCTGGGGTCCACCAGACTGGACGCTTGCCTTTGGCACAAAGAGTCTTTGTTTTGTTTGGGATTGCCTGATCCATGCAGTCCTGTAGGTGCTGGTAGAAGGCATTTGTAAGTGATTCGGTGGCTTGAGTAATGGTTTCCGCAGGCTCGGGGGCCTTAAAGGAGACCACACCAGTTTTTAGAAGTGTGAAGTCGGCTTTTGAGAAGTTCTTCACTGTGGTCTTTTTTATCTCAGGTGGGGGGGATGTGGACTTCCAGTGAGATTAGTTTATGGTCTGATCTCACCAGTGAGGGGTATACTTCCGGTGTTGAACATTGTGACCCCATGTTCGTGATGATGAGATCTAGTATGTTTTCTCCTCTTGTGGGGATGGTGACTAGTTGTTCCATGGCATTTGAGTTTATGAACTCTAGGAACCTTTGGGCTTGAGTGTTGGGACTTGAGTAGTGATCCCAGTCGGGACTTGAGTAGTGATCCCAATCTATATTTGGGTAGTTGAAGTCACCTAGTATGATGGTGTTTGGGGATACATTTATCCCCTCCATTGTTTTTAGGAAAGCTATGTGAGGTTCCTGAGATTGAGAGGGTGGCCTGTAACATGCTACAAATTGCAGAGCAGTCTTGCCTATGGTTAATTGCACCTGGATGGTCTCAGATGCATTGTGCGTTGCCACCAACCTTGAGGTGTGGGTGTCCTTGATGAATATAGACACCCCCCCTCCCTTCTTGGTGTTGTCCGGATTTTGGGGCCGGAACGCATGATATGAGGTAAAACCTGATAGTGCTGGGGTGCTCTCTGGAGCCTTGAACCAGGTTTCAGTCACAGCACAGACATCTATGTTCTCCATACTGAGAAGGGCCTCGAGTGCGTGCATCTTGAGGTTGAGACTTTTGGCATTGAGCAGCATTACCCTTATTTTTTTTCCTTTTTTGTGTACTAGGGTGGTAGGTTTAGAATTTGAGCCTTGCCTAAAAAAGGCACTATGGGAGTGGCAAGAGCCTTTGCCAATATCCAGAAGCCCAGGGGTGACAGGTGCAAGCCGTCCCTTGCGAAGCAGCGTGGCTTGTCCAGCATGTCATCCCAGGCAGACAGACATTGGATCCCCTTTGAATGACACCAGAGTTTAAGCCAATTATTAAAGCTGATCATCTTGCTAATGTATTGTGGCATCATTCTTGGTGAAGGTAGGATACTGCTCAAGGTCAGGGTCATACCTGCCTGGGCTACATAATCAGAGAGCTCCTCTGTCTCTTTTCATGTAGTCCAAGGAGGTACGTCTCAGGTCGTTCACACCAGCGTGGGCAATGACAGAGTCGTACTTGTACCTGCTGTTGAGAGACCTAAGTGCTTGCGTTATGTGGCGGATTCTAGCGCCCGACAGGCAGCTTACTGTGACCTTCTCCTTACTCAATCTGGTGAGCGGGACGTCAGTGTGTCTGACTATGGAGTCACCAATGATGAGTGTGTCTGGCATTGTGTTTTGCCTTAAGGGCTGTGACTGTTTGGCACACTGACTATGTGGTCTATGTGTTGAATGTGTTGTGTCCTGAGGTGGCAGTTGTTTGGGTGTCTGCTTTGGTGGCCTCTGCTGTTTTGGGAGATTTTTGATCAGAGCCTCCGAGTATGTCTTTGTGTATTTATGTGTATGATTTGAAGTTTTGATAGTACTATGTGAGACTGGGTTTGTGGTGTGTGTGGTTACCTTCTCCTCCTGTCTGGTCTTGCCAGTCCTGTGTTGAGAGAGCTCAGCCTCCAGTTTGGCTATATAGTTGCATCTCTCGCATGTATTTGTGTTTTGTGGAAGAAGGAGAGGGCTGTCCGTGTACATGAGACAATTGGAACATTGCCTCAATATTCCCAGATTCACCAGCTGAGCAGGAGAGGACACTAGCAACTGATCCCTCGACATGCTAGAAGGAATAGACAAAGACTTTAAAAAGACTCCGGGGGATGTGGGTGATCGAAAAGGGGTTTTGGCTGGTGGGATACTATGTATAATAAAAGTGCTATATCAAAGTAAAAAAATACTTTAGGAGCAAGTGCTAGTCTTTACAGATAAAGAATAGTCTACTTAAGAATAAAGTAGAGCTGAACTTTTTAGATATAGAATACGCTGGTTTGATCAGCAGTACAGTTCAAGGAAGGCTGTTTTAAGGGAAAATTTGAAGAGTGGACTTTAGGCAGCCCGAATAGTTTAACCTTGATTAACCGCCGCTGCTCTTGTGTGCTCCTGTGGCAACTCCGCTAAAGCGTGCTTTATAGCAGGGGGCTGGAAAAGACAGGAAATGACCCAAAATGGCCAATAAACTACAAGTTACTGCCTTAAACCACTCCTCTGAGGACAAACAGGCAGCTCAGTACTCCCCACTCTCACTGGTGAGTAAAGAAACTTCCCCCTGACCAAACAAGGAAAATGGAGAAACACAGGAACCAAGACAAAGCCCAGGGATCAGCAAAATCTGATCTCTGGAACAAACTATTAGGAAAGTATGGAAAACAAGAGTATTTTTTTTGTTTTTTTCAAGTTTTTTTCAGATAGGCAGAAAATACAATAAATGCTGTGTTTTTCGACTAATTGCTATCAAAAGCTAGTACACGTGAGTGTATTAGCCTGTTGTTTAACTTTTAAGCAAAACTTAAACAAGCAAGTGCAACAAACAATTCAAGCTATTTAAAACAGTAAAAACAGGTAATAACAGAATAAAACAGGCAGAAATAGTCGTCGAAAGGCTTAAAAAGTCGAAAATGCAGAAAAAATACTTAGAATCTGGAAAGTTTGTCTTTTCTGGTCTCTGCTGCTCTAGGAACTCTGCTGGACACCACGAGGAGCTGTGCTGAGTTCTCTATAGCCAGAAAAGCCCGCCAAAGCGTGCTTTATAGCAGGGGGCTGGAAAAGACAGGAAATGACCCAAAATGGCCAATAAACTACAAGTTACTGCCTTAAACCACTCCTCTGAGGACAAACAGGCAGCTCAGTACTCCCCACTCTCACTGGTGAGTAAAGAAACTTCCCCCTGACCAAACAAGGAAAATGGAGAAACACAGGAACCAAGACAAAGCCCAGGGATCAGCAAAATCTGATCTCTGGAACAAACTATTAGGAAAGTATGGAAAACAAGTGTATTTTTTTTGTTTTTTTCAAGTTTTTTTTTCAGATAGGCAGAAAATACAATAAATGCTGTGTTTTTCGACTAATTGCTATCAAAAGCTAGTACACTTGAGTGTATTAGCCGAAACTGAGGATGATTACTATGTGTGGCATGAATATATACAACTTCAAGTTAGTTCTGGAACACCATTGGTATTTGCTGTGACTGGATAGTATCTTCAGGATGTGGTAACCCCACATATTTTTATGGGTCTTAGGTGAGGCAGATGCCTGAAAGTTTTTCTCATGATTCAAGATACCTATTATAGATTCCCAAAGCAGAATCTGTGGGGATTACCAGTGGTCTGGGGGTTTAATTGTTCAGATTGTTGCAGGATGTGTAAGACAGAATATTTTATTTCTTGCAACACTTCTCAAGCTTATGAAATTTGTGAATTTGTCGCCTGTAATACTCAATGAGTGGTGGTTTATCAGGCTGCTCATGTGGTAGTTTTTATGTGGGACAGACACCCTCCCTTAAAATTGAAACAGAATGTCCATTTGTATGAACATTATAAATAGCAAAAGGACACAAAGTGCCCTATATAAACAATGCTTCTTTCATGAACAAGCTCATTTTACCTTTATAGGCATGTATAGGGTTGCTGGTAATGAGCTGGCTTTAAGACATAAACTTAAAATTCTAGAGACTCTAAAGAAGAAAAGTGGATACTTTGGCTGCATTCAGGAAACCTAGTTGTAATGAAAGTATTTGAGGGGAGGAGATTTTTACCCTGGTATTGGCACTTTTATAGATTGTTTGGTGAAGTATTTGTTTCTGATTATTTTGATGAGGTGACATATATGATTTTGAATTTGTTTGTTTAAATGTTTCTTTT